>NC_040903.2:97693823-97996853 GCF_004126475.2 Phyllostomus discolor
ACATTTACACAGTGGAATACTATGCAGCAGAAAGAAAGAAGGGACTCTTGCCTTTTGCAACAGCATGGATGGAACAGGAGAATATTAACCTAAGTGAAACAAACCAGCAGGTGGAGACAAATACCATATGAGTTCACCTATAAAAGGAATCTAATGAACACAACAAAGTAGCGAATAAAATAGAACCACAGGCATGGAAACATGGGACAAACTGAAAGTGATGAGAAGGGCGGGGGGAAGAAGATAGTGGTGGAAAGAAGGGGAAGGGACAAGACAAAGAACATGTATGAAGGACCCTCAGACATGGACAACAGTGTGGGAACTGACTGTGGGAACGGGGCGGAAGAGGACCAAGTGGGGGGGAAATTGGGACAACCATAATATAATAACAATAAACATGATTTAAAAAGAATATTTATCTAAGAGGGAACTTTGGGTAATCTAAGAGGGTACTTTAAGCATTATGATATCTTTGTTTCACAAAATTATCTAATATATTGTAGCATTTTTAGTATGTGTGGTCCCAGCTCACTAGATGCCAATCATATCTACCTAAGCTTGTGAGTACCAAGTGTCCCCTTCACACACACATGTATTTTCAGGTGCCCCTTATATGAGGTTTCCTGCCTACTTTCTACTCTTACAGGTTAAATAAAGTCCAACATGATTCTTTAATACAAGACTTCAACAGGACTGTATATAGGTTGAATTTCCAAAAAGTATTTATCACTGCACACCTATTTGGTGGCATAATATTGTGAGTTTTATTCAGCAGCTTGGGAAACACTGATTTATGGCAAGAACATGGAGCCCTCAATCAACCTGGTGTGCAGAGAACCCAGAGTTACTTACTGTTTTTAGTTGTGATTGTCCTGGAGTTCTGTAATCCTTTTTAAAAACATTAATGCAATGTATTATACTGTAAAAAACCTAAAATGAAATATGGAAATGAAAATAAAAATATCCTATAACCCTCTCCATTCTAACAATCTTACCCTGCCCAGATAACACTCTGAAGAGTTTGATGTTAAACTTTCCAGGTATTTACAGAATTCCTTTATTTATCTGTATTGACATCAACCTTCCCACCTGATTTTAAGAGCTATGATAGCCTTTAATTCAGGCCTCTGTCAGAACCTATCAGTTACAGCCCCTGCTTAGACTGCCTGTGAAATTCCACAGCCTTATGTGAGGAAAAGGATCAACGCTCAGTTTAGAGCAACACAATTTAGGGTGGATTTTCTGAAAAATATGCTGTTCTTTTTTCTTGAATATCTTAAAGTGTCCATATGTAAATGGTAATGACCCCTGTGGAGGACGCCTGAAGAGCTACTGGTTGGCACCGTGCCCTCCACTTTTACAAAGGGAAACAGCCAACTGAATTGTACATTTTCTCTAAAAATGTCACTGTTCACCCCATTAAGATACATCATCTTCTTAGAGGAGGCTAAGGGATGAGTATTTTCTTTGGATTCAGTCCAAGAATAGTTGTGCTTCTCTTGACCAAATTCATCTTTGATTTTCGCTCATGTTTGACTGTCATAATAGTGGAATGTTGATTTTATATCACTTTCCATCCCTGAGTTTAATTTGAACTGAGTGCCTTACCCCTTCTGTCTTTCTATCCTGTTGGTATACCTTGATGTTTCTTATTCATTTTTACAAAACATTTTCAAACCATTTTTGAAATGATTCATATATATATATATATATATATATGTACATGCATATGTTTTGCTCTGGCTTTATAATCATGAAGAAAATGTCAAAGTATTTTCCCTCTTTCATTCTCTATGCATTCAGCAAAATTAAGAATTTTTAATTCCACTATAGTTTTCTGTGTACCTCCAATTATTATTTTTTTCATTTTAATTCAAACTTTCTGGGTTTCTACTATGTAAAAAAACACTAAAAATAATAAGCAATTGAATTAATATTTATAGTCTGCTATTCCATTTGCTCATTTTAACCACTGTTTATTCAACTGGACCTCAACATAATACCTTGAGGTAAGTCAGTACTCATTTTACAGATGAGTCTGGAGAGATTAAATGACTTAAAATTAAATAACTTATAAACACTCATACAGCTATTCAGATATACTATGTTTAAGGCACAAATGTTTCTCTATAATTCACTGCAGTAAGTGGCAAAATCTGCTTTGAATTTAGGGTATAAAGTGTTTAGTTATTTTAAGTCACAATATAGTGTAGAATGAACATGACTTAAAAGTAACATTGTGCTCTGGGTGTTCAAGCTTCATATTGAAAGAATAAAGGGAGAAGTCACAGAAAAACAAGTATTTCAGATGAAACCATATGTTTTAACAAGTAGACACAGAAAAAGAACTAACTGACTTCAGCAGAATATACTGCATGAGCAGAAATGCAGAGTGAGTTAAACATGTGGTATTTTTGGTAAAAAATGATTTACTTCCTTTGCCTTATATTTAAGATGCAAATAGAAAAGTCATAGGACTTAAGGATAAGAAGACAACTGGCATCCTTCTATCATTTTGAAAGTCAAGTACTGTCTTATTGCTATCACCAGGTAGTAAGTATTGCCTCTGTTCTTGCTTCAGAAATTCTGGACAGACTACAGAAAGGGATCTGAAAATAATTGAGACAATAAAGGCGATCCTC
Organism: Phyllostomus discolor; assembly: GCF_004126475.2. NCBI lineage: Eukaryota > Metazoa > Chordata > Mammalia > Chiroptera > Phyllostomidae > Phyllostomus > Phyllostomus discolor. Next base: position 97,696,466 of record NC_040903.2, read on the forward strand.
ATTTGTGACTGACAATTATAAAATAGTGTTGGTATTTATCACACTGGACTACTTCCAGGTACTAAAGCATTCTACATGGTGCTTCCTCTTTGATGGTGAGACAACTGAGGTGAAGACAATCGCCTTCTTGGTATTTATTCAACAGCCTCGGAGCCTCAAACTCAGCTCAGGAGGAAACAGCAAATCGTCCCTGTGCAGCTTGAATTGGACATTCATTTATCGCCACATATTCAGAGCAAACAACACTCCTTTTAACAGCATTTTTGAGTAATGAGTGATTATGTTTAAGGTTCTGTTGTGGCAGGAATACTAGCATTTTTGTCCTATTGAAAAAGAGACTCTAAAACCACTTTGACTCCCTAGTAAGTCTGCTGTTGGCTGCTTATCTCGTCTCTATACTGAAGGAATAAAACAGAACTGGGAACAGGGCTTACAAATGGTACGGGGGTGGGGCGGGGGGGGGGGAGTGGAACCGGCTCCCGTATTTACAGTCTTCTGACTTCTGAGAACTTATTTTTGCTCCCAATTGATAAATTGATCACATTGGCAGCGGCCTCTCCCAGGAATACTCTTCCACACTGGCCTCAGGTTGGTTTCAGTCAAAAGGAGGCACCAAGAGAAGACTGGGTACAAGGGACAGAGATGCTGGGGTATTTCTTTCTACTCCCTTCCATGCTTCAGTGCTTCTTTGACAGATGCTGCATCCTTCTAAGAAAACTCCAGCTCCTTTCCAGGACCAGCCTCTACCCAATGGCTACAGCTCTCCATGAACTCTGGTAACAATGTTTCTACTTCCCCCCTGATGCCTGGTGAGGGCCGCCATCTCCATACATCGGTATGTCTCTAACTATCTCTTCACGAAACACTCTTTATTCAAACCACCTGCGTGAATTCTCTTCTCTGCCAGGACTCTAACAATATAGGTAGAATAGTATTGTATTTTCCAGCATTTCTTATTACTATTATTTACTTGACTAAAGGTTTAATTTTGTGTATTTGTATATATTTTCTCCAGGATTTATCTCTCTCTAGAGAGTTTCAATATGTGAGTTGGCTGCTAATAAAATCTAGTTTAATGTCATTTGACTCCCTTACCTGGGAGGCAGGAGGGAACTACTGAAGGAAAAATTTTACTCTAGATCAGGGCTTCACCACGAGTGGTCCCAAGCCACCAACATCAGCATCACCTGGGAACTAGTTAGAAAAGCAGTTCTCAGGCGCCCTGAAGGCTCACGGAATCAGAAACATGGCCTGCAGCGAGGCCAGGTAATCTGTGTTTCAAAATGTCTTCAGGAGCTTCTGCTATATGCTGAAGTTTGAGAGGTAGGCTCTTACTAACAATTAAGAAATGCAATCCATATTCCTTTATATTTAAAATATTCAGTATCTATTTCCTGCAATGAAATATAGCTATAACTTGAAACATCTAGGAGGAAACTCTAACCTGCCTTCTTGGTCTATGTCCCTTCTGTATCTACCAAAACCTTGTCTGCTATCAAAGTTGACATGAATGGCACTTGCATTCAAAACCTTCCCTGCTTTTCAAAAGCGAAAACAGACTTTTTTTTCTTTCTTTCTTTCTTTTTTTTTTTTTGGTATATTTGTGCACTGCGTATGCTGCCTTGTAACACTGCAACATGTTTAGTTTTCCTTTTTTCTCTTTCTCAGTCTTCACTCTGTCTTCTTAGTGTGCTCTAGATTATCACTGAGAGCAAAAATAGGGCCTCAATACTCCTTGAATTCTTTATTCTAGAATAATAGAATATAGGTGGGTCAGGCATTAAATTCTAGTGTTTCTGACTTTCAAAAAATATCGATACTTGAAAGTGCACATTAAAACACATACCCTTAAAGTAAACTTCTTTGAAGAAACATATAATATGTAACCAATATAAATAAATGCCAGGACACTAATGAAATTACAATATTAAAATAAGATAAGGAGTTATGCAAAGGTAACACACATTTTCTTTTATATAAGTGTTTGACAATTACCTTAAAAATACTGTTTCAAAATATAATGTATAAATACAGAAGTGTGAAGTCATAGCTGATGGAAGTGACAAAATAAATTAGCATCTAAAATATTTATGGTTCAGAAATAATCAGTGTTACTTAGACTGCCACATTTATCAAGATTAAATACACATCGGGAAAAAAGATCTATGTGACATAAAAACTGGATTTGTGGTAAGAGATAAATTTTTACAGCACAGATTTGTATATTTTAATGATTCATTTCATTTACATGATACTATATATTACCATAATATATCTGTTGTAATGTAATCATTTAAAAATAATGCTGTAAACAATCTGTGGTATTTTAACTCCTTACAGGATTTATGTAACTCCCATGGAAGATTTAACTCTTAAAAAAACCTAGTAATTTCTTAAAGAAAAAAATAGGACTGAAATTATCTAAAACAGAGAAGTGGTCAAAAAGATTTTAACAGCTCTAGAGTTTTAAAAGCATAACAGAAAAATGTAGTGAAACAAAACAACATAAAACTTAGACATTTTTTAATACATAAGGTTTGACATTTATGATGTATTTGGCAGGCATTATTTCTAAATTCCATGGAGCTCTTATTGAATAATCACTTGCAAATCTTTGTTATAAATCAGTGACTAGGAGGAATAAACACCTTGAAAATAAAACCCATTTATTATATACAAATATTTATTGTCAACCACATGTCTTCCTGAAGCTAATGTAGAGCCCGTACGTAAACTACCAGTTAGGGTAAAGTGCTCATCCATGCAAGGCAAAGAGAATATTCGAGGGCACCATGTCAGAGGAAGAATTTATATCAAGATAACTAATACACTTTACAGCTTAGGTTTGTATACAGTTATGTGGAAATTAAATACATATTTTATGCCAAAGTCAAGCTCATCCAAGTGGTGACATCTGCAATAGTCCCACTTACTTGGGATACTGTTTCTGTGTGAAGACCACAACAAAGAACCACAGTGCAAGAGATCTGCTCCATTGTTTTTCTCCACAGAAACATGTATTTCTGTTTCTGGTTTTCCACATAAGCAAACCAAATATTTATGAGATGCTGGCTAGTCAACAATCTGAAAATAACTGCATTTTCTGAGGATAGAAGGTGTGACCTTGGAGATATTTGAGAATTGCTATACACAACTGTGCTAAACAAAAACGATAAAAACAGCATTACGTCGAAAGGAATAATGTATAACCACATTGTAGACTTTCATGATGTCTTTTCAGCCAGCTTTTGCATTTTACAGCTAAAGAGAGTATGCCTCAGAGAGATTAATGAATTTGCTCCATACATTCCTGTTTTGTTTTCAGAGAAGCTGGAACTTGAGGCTTTTATATAAACTTTCTATTTTTTAACATACCCAATATGGACCAAAGACTAACAGTTTAAGATTTCTGCAAATTCTCCCTACTTTGATTTCATTTTCCAAATCTGCCAACCAATTTCCTTAGGTTCAGAGGTCATTTCCTTCCCACAAAAATGAATGATCAAGGGCCTATCCTGACTCCATGGCTCCCACAGCCTCGGTGGTGGCATTGGCAATCCCTTGCTGCCTGTCCAGAGCTGTGCTGTCCAACATCTGCGTGTAGTTATTTGAATGTGAGTTAATTAAGTTACAGTAAGATACAAAACACAGTGTGTCAGTCATGACACCCACATTTCAAGTGCTCAGTAGCCGTCTGTGGCATTAGGTGCCCGTGTCAGATGGAGTGGGTCTAGGACATTTCCACTGCAGCCAAATGTGCAGTGGGACAGTGTTGCCACCTCAGTTCAACTAATTTTGAAACTTATTTATTTGAATTCTTTTAACACATTGATAATGTAATGTGGTTTTCTGGCTTTAAAAAAATTCATATATTTCCATTTCCTTTTCTGTCATCTTCTATGTGTTCTCCAGCACATCTGTCAGAAGGCCACTGGCTTAGGTTTAGTATTGAAAAATATCAGGTGGCAATAACTGTTTATATACCACAGAGGACTTGTGCATTCATTACCTTTCAATTGATTAAAGTACTACCCAGGAAGTATTAATGGCATTAATACAGTCAGTCTTGCAGCAGACAATAAATAAATCTCTATAAAACCATAACATTTTAGTGGTAAAGGGAGGTGCACATTGCTAGTGTGAGTGCAATGTCCAGTTTTTCTGTGGTGCAGTGAAAGAAATGCGGGCCTAGAGACCAATACACTCAAATAAAATTTATTATGTGCTATTACTATGTCCTATATGCTTTATATTAGTTAATTTACATATCACAATAAACCATTATAGTAGGTACAAGTAGTTACAATTTTTATTTTATAGAATAGAAAACTGAGGCTAAAAGAGATTTAAGAACTTACATAAAGTTGTGCAACTGTGACATTGCAGTGTGGGATACCCTAACCCTGCCTTTTATGAATTCTAGTTCTGTGACTCTGCACAAGTCATATACTCCCTTTAAGAGTACACATCAGTTTTTAAAATGAGTATGATAACTTAGATGATTGTGTAACATACAACTAGCATGCAGTAAGTGTTCGATAAGTAGAGAACACTTTCCTCTTGTTTCTCAAAGTATCTGGATATATTATCTCTAATTTGTAATACTTATTTGTTTTAAAGTAATGGTTGAGTCTCCCAAAGCATAGTTTTGCCTTTGGTGTATGATTTCCTTAACAAATATGTTCAACATGTTTATATAGTTTTATGTTAAAGAAAACCATACATGATAACTATTTTCTAAAATTAGTGAGATGGATCAAAAGAAATTCTAAGCTAGTAATTATTTTTATGAGCACATACGTGAATGTATTTAATGAAAAGAAATAGAAAAACTACAATGAGGGGATTCATGGTCATTCCACTTGCTTTATACTGTGAAGGGTTTCATTCTGTATTCCTTTTTGTGATCTTGTTCTGAATGTATTTCTAGTGAATGTAAATAAGAATTTTGTTCTAGTTTGTATACTAAAATTAATTCTAAAATGACAGTATGACTATAACTAGTGACTATTAGCTTCTAGTCGTGAGTAACTTAATTCTTCTCTTGGATCATCATTTGTTGTTTGCTGGAGCTAATAATTGTCATGACATAGTATTAATATGCATTAAGGCTTCTAAGTAATGTTTCTGCTACCCTGTGATATGAATGCAAAAGCATTCCCTTCAGTCATAGCTGCATCTGTCTCAAACCAACAGTGTGATTTTTTTCATGTCCATGGGGAGCCATGCTCATTATATTCACCAGATTTAGGGCTTCAAACATGTATTTTTTTCTGGACACATGAATAATCAGGAAACTGTTAACAAGCACCAAAGAAATAATCATATTACTTTTGTGTATTAGTGGAGGATTATATAACCCAAGAAGATTGTATTGCTAATATTCATGCTCTCTTTTACTCAAAGTGGTATTATTGAAGGTCTGGTATTATGTATTGTATTCAGATAATAAAACTACTTTTTTTGTCAGCAAACAACACCTGGTGAAATAGCATTAGAACATGCCCTTTGAGTTACTTTTGCACTGGTAAAGTGTGTTACTACAACAATATGTTCCCCCTTAAACTCAATCATTTCAAAGGTAACACTTGTGCACACTACTTACAATTCTATTTTATCCACTCTGTGCTGTAGCCAACTTTGGACTCCTAAGCAGAAGGGCAAAATAGTTTCCTTCTGATTAATGATGAAGGAAAATATTTCATGCTGGCAAGCATGTCAAATGTTTACTTAATTTCAAAATTATAGGGGTATTAAGTTATAGTTATATAATATATAAGTTGAATATTTTACTTAATTTTTATAAATCCAAGCATGTTCAAATGTAACTATAGGTTTTCCTATAGTAAATCAATAGTTTTCTACATCTGAATTTTTACATATAATAGTTTCCTTATACACCCTTCTTTTTTCCTTCTTCATGTTCTAACTAGAGTGAACAGAATTACATTAGAGTGTGTCGGTCAGACTTACACAGAAGGCATTCAAGCTATAGCTTACAATGCATTTGTTGTTTCTGCTTCTTCGCAGTTTTGGTCTTCTATGTGGCTTTGACATACATTTAACTGTTACAGTCAGGACTGAACATTATCTCAGCTCTGCTCCCCAAAGAAAATTTGTTCTGGCTCATATTAACCCAATCCGAAATTCATAGGGCAATAGGCCCAATTCAGTATGTACCTTGACCAACCAGAAGTAGCTAAATGATAAAGCTGTGCATGGAGGGGAAAGGTAGAAGAATTATAAATACTATAACATTACCATGGAAGCTTATCCCACCTGTTAAAATAAAGCAGGGGGCTCTGAGCAGGACGGGCATGTGAAACTGTGTATATTGTAAATGCAAAAAGACATTTCACTTCATAAGTTTAGCTACAAATGAATCTTTTCAAATAGAATATTGTCTTTACTGATCTACTAATAATTACAGCAAAAAGTATTTAAACATGTATTTTTGCATATGCATGACCTATTATGGTGTTGAAGATAATTTCTATGTTCTTAGTGAATGAATATGGTTAAGAATTAACTAAGCCAATTAACTAGGTTCACTAGTCGTCACTTTTGTGCTTATATTCCTTGGTTCCTAGTTTAGGGCTATGGAACTAGCAAATAAAATTAAAAGAGAAGCAATTACATTTTAATTTCAGAAAATTAATGAATTTTTTAATTATAAATAGTCTATGTATATTTGGGGCATACTCTAAAAAGACATTTTTGCTGATCTGAAGTTCAAATGCACTGTGGATATCTTCTGTTTCATCCAGCAGCCCCCTCTAATCTTAGAACATTTTTACAGGAGTGATTTATACTAGCTTTGTGTAAGGGCTTACACAAATACTTACACAAATAATTAAATTACACAAATAATTAAATTACAGTAAGATACAAAATACAGTGTCTCAGTCATGATACCCACATTTCAAATGCTCAGTAGCTGTCTGTGGTATTAGGTGTCCATGTCAGATGGAGTGGGTCTAGGACATTTACCCGACCTTATTTGTATTGCCTTACAAAGTAATACTAAGAAAAATAATCTCTTAATAATAATTTTTAAAAATTGACAGAGTAATAAAAATTTTAAATCTAATTTAAAACTATAGTTTGTCCACAGGCTTCATGCCAACCTTGGACTCTTCCTGGCAAAGGGAACACCTCCAGTTCATCCTTATTGCCTAATAAGTCATACTTTTTATTAGTACCTTTCAGCTAATGGTATGCAAAAACATGGCTTCTTCCTTTAAACAAGATTGTTTAAATCTGTTTAATAGCTTTTTAAACTTTACATTAAGCTACTACCTCAGAAAATACTTAATAGAGTAAGTGCTGAAATGGTACAGAATGAAGTTTAATTGAAAAATAATAAAAAATCAGCTCAATCTACTGTTCTGTGTATGTAAAACCAAAGACTTTATTTTCTTGTCACAAAGGAAAAAGTCCTCATGAATTTGGAACATCCCATGATATTTTTATCTTAGAGAGACATGGGGGAGCAGGGGGAGAGATGGATCAGTTGCCTCCACGTGTACCCTGATGGGGGATCAAACCTGCAGCCTAACTGGGGACTAAACCTACAACCTTTTGAGGCATGGGACTACACTCTAACGAACTAACCCGCCCAGCTAAAGTGGAACATCTCATGATTTAAACTGCACTTCTAATCCTATATTTCAAAGATAATATAGTACAATGGCAAACCACAATACCATGAATATCACCAGGATAATAAGAAAAGTTTCATAAAATGTTGGAATTCACTGGCACTTAGATAAACAGTAATGGTATTTTAAAAAATGATTAAAAATATGGTTTTTAATTTCAACTCCTTTTTAAATTCATTAAGGCCAAATACTTAAGCTTAATTTATCATTCTTCAGTAAGGAGAAATTATAGGAGACCTGAACAACAGTCACTAGGGTACAGGGAAGACTAGAGGGGAAAAAGAAGAAAAAGTAGAGAAATGGCAAAATTAATGATGGCCTATAATTGTATGTCTATGTGTTAGGAAGTATAAAACAATGCTAAGACTTCTGTGCATCCCATTTAGCAAATGATGTTGGAAGAAGTGCTTGCTCTGTAACAATTCCACCTTCTGCCTGACCTGTGAACACCCTAAAACGAAGATTGTGTTTGGCCTTTCAGGGTCAGTTTACATGAGGGCAACAAGTGGTCTCTTAAAAGACAAAGCACAGACTCTGTGCATTGAAATTGCCCCAGCAAAAGATCCTGTCGTGTTTGTTATGCAGATTGTTCATATCCTCTCTTCTAGCCTGATCCTCAGTGAGCCCATGCTTGGCTCCTAGGATGACAAAAGTTATGAGTTAAAAATAGACAAACAATCAAAATCAAACACATACACACACACCCCTTAAAAAGTGAAAGGAAATAATTTAACACAAACAATGAGCTGCCATATAGAGTTCGAGGTCCTGCCGTAACAGTATGATAGGAAGGTCAGAAAAAAGAATTGTCCCATTTTTAGCTCAGAGTACTGAATGTTTCTGGTATAATAATCATGTCTGCAAAACCTCCTTCTGTCTTTGGCACAGTGTGCTAGTTCTTGCAGCAGGGAAAAGTTTCAGAGAGGCCACAGATTGCCATGCATTGACAGGACATCCCACTGGCTTCGGTCACCGTGGCAGCAGCAACAGTAGAGCAGAGCCACATCCTCACAGCCATTCCTGACTGTCCAGTGTTTCTGAAGCTGTGGTACCTTACTTCATCTCAAAGTGCCAAGGCAGAAGCTGGAGGATGGATGAATGAAGCAAAAATGGGAAATGCTACTTGTATTTCTAAGCATATATGAGATTCTCCCTGAAGACTCTCAGAAATAAGAAGGTGGATTTAAACAGCTGAAGGCTTCATAAGAGTTGCCGAGATACCACTAGAGGAGTACTATTTCTCCAACTATTATTCTAACTTTCTTTTTCATACTCCCTGGCTAGATACCATAGAAAACACAAATTATATAAAACAAACATTATCTGAAAATATTTGTGTCTATTAGATCAAGGCTCTAAATATTCAGTTTGTACATGTTCCTGCAATTTCTTTTTATTTAAAAAACCTACAGTTGTAACAGCTAGATAGCAACATTTCACCTTTAAAACTTTTGTTCAAATATATGTTGAATATGATTCTTTCCTAAAATATTGCATTGACAAAAATACATTTGTGTTGTTAACTTGAACTTTCTTATATTATTGTGTGGTAATTTAAACACACCATATGAGCTCACCTTTAATAGAAACCTAATCAACAAAACAAACAAACAAGCAAAATATAACCAAAGACACTGAAATTGAGAACAGGCTGACAGTGATCAGAGAGGTGAGGGGAGGGGATAATGGGGTAAAAGGGTGAAGGGTTTACAGGAACAATTATAAAGGACATGTGGACAATAACAAGGTGGGGCTGAAACAGGGGAGGGAGGCGAGGAGGGGTGGGGTGGTTGGGAGGGGTGGGGGGAAAAGGCAGAAAACTGTACTTGAACAACAATAAAAAAACAATAAATAAATAAATACATAAATTTCAAAAAAAACTTGTGCAAATGGGGGGAAAAGTGATTATGCTTAGCCAACAAAAATGATGTGAAATAAAAACCATTTTTTAAATAAAAAAGAATTTATTACTAATAAATACTGTTTTCAAGTGTCTGTAAGTTTGACCTATATCTCTAAATGTAAATAGGAATAACAGGTTTAAGTCACATAATTGGACTATATTAGCCTTATTTTATATAACAGAATCAAAATGTCAGTTATATCATTTATTATCTTCTCTAGTGGTGATTATCTCAAGCCACTGAAGAATATGTAAGAATTGAGAAACTTCCTTTGTGCAAAGTTTGACAGAGGTTAACCAACAGAGGATTTTCATATTCACAGTTTTTATAGAGTTCAACTAATAAAAGACAAAATTTTAACTTATTAGAGTTCTTGTTTACAATTTAAATTGGTGCTTCGCAGATGATCCATGGTGAAGAACCATTTTAAAATAATCTTTTCAATCTGTTACAGAACAATGTTTTAGAAAAGAGAGTATGAATCAAATCTAGAATAAATTTAAAAACAATATATACAAAATGGGCAAAGGACCTGAATAGTCACTTCTCCAAGGAGGACATACCAATGGCCAATAAACATATGAAAAGATACTCAATGTCACTAATCATCAGAGGAATGCAAATTAAAACCTCAATGAGGTATCACCTCACACCTGTCAGAATGGCTACCATGAATAAGTCAACTAACAAGTGTTGGCAAGGACATAGAGGAAGGGGAACACTTGCACTGTTGGTGGGAATGCAGATTGCTTCAGCTACTATGGAAAACAGTAAGTAATGAGATACCTCAAAAAATTAAAAATGGATCTGCCTTTTGACAGCAATCCTACTTCTGGGACTATATCCTAAGGAACCCAAAACACTAATTTGAAAGAACATAAGCACCCCTATGTTCATTGCAGCATTGTTTATAATTGCCAAGATATGGAAGAAGCCCAAGTGTCCATCAGTAGATGAGTAGATAAAACAACTATGGGACATTTACACAATGGAATACTTCTCAGCAGTTAAAAAAAAAAAAAAAGATGTCCTGGTTGGTGTAGCTCAGTGGATTGAGTGCAGGCCTGAGAAGCAAAGGGTCATTGGTTCAGTTCCCAGTCAGGGCACATGCCTGGGTTGTGGGCTGGGTCCCTGGTTGGGGGCATGTGAGGGGCAACCACATGTTGATGTTTCTCTCCCTCTCTTTCTCCTTCCCTTTCCTTCTCTGTAAAAATAAATAAGTAAAATCTTTAAAATAATTTTAAAAGAAAGAAAATTCTATCCTTTGCAACAGTATGAATGGGCCTGGATATATTATGCTAAGTGAAATAAGCCAGTCAGAGAAAGACAAATACCATATGATTTCATTCATATGAGGAATCTAATGAACAAACTGACCTAATAAGGAAAATGGGGACAGACTCATAGATGGAGAGCAAGATGACAGTGGGTGGGTGTGGAGGAAAGTTAAAGGTGTGTAGGGGGGTGAGCAAAAAGGAGAAAGGGTTCATGGACAACTGGTATAAGAGGACTAAATGGCAATAGAAAAAAATACAATAAAGATTAAATCAAATAAATAAATACCTTTTTCTGTTAAAAAAATAAAGAATACAAATCAAATCTAGGAATAAAAACAAAATATATGAAATAGAAACCCCTCCTTTTTCATTAGATTTAATAGACATAAAGTTAATCTTCAAATTTCTATAAAAATTTTACTTATAATTCCTGTCTTTATTTTGTAGCAGCAATAAGTATATAAATATTTTTGTGATCATACTTCAAGAAGCATTGGATAAATGAACCAATATACATTGACTTTGAGAGTACTCACAAGACATATAAAAATTTAACTATTTTAAATATGCCTATAATATGTATTTCTGTCTGTATCTGTGTGTGTTAGCGCATACTAACCAAATGAATGATTTGAAACCAAATGGGTGATTCATATTAGGTCTTTAAAAACACAATTTTGAAGTTTGCTTTATAAAGTATTGTCATTGCTCCCACTACTTGAGATGTGGCATGATTTTTAATTTGTGATTACTGGCTTAGAGTAAACTTATTGCACATAATATTGGCCTGTGTCTTTTATAGTATCTGGGACACAGTAGATGATCATTTTTTAAGTGCTGAATAAATAAATCATTCAGTATAAGCTGTATAAGCTAAAAGGAAATGATAAAATGTTCCTACCCAAAAAGAAGGTACGGAAATGTGTTTCTGAACAAAAAGGAAAAAACAACATTTTGACTCTTCTTTTTTCTCACAAAAAGATGTGCACTGAACAATTAGGTTGCAAATTTATACTTTGCCATTGTATTTTTATTAGAGTTATTGTTAAAATCAATTTGAAATATTAATGATTATATATCATCCTAAGACCAGTGACTGCACTTCACAAAGTCTGTCACTTCCAATATTGGCTATAAAAACAGTCTGTTGGAATAGTTTTCACTTATCATATGTACTACTTCATGGAAAACAGGTTTTCAGGCTCTAGGTACAATGTGTACTATAATTTCTCTTTTCTTCTATCAGCGACTTAGAAGTCATTCAGGAAGGAAGATGAAAGGCAAAGGAAAAGGGGCAAAACTAGGGATTTGAGTTAAAATATGATGAGACATGTTAAATTGCCTTAAGAGTTTAAAAGCAAATCTTGCCAATTCTTTCTCATACTCATAATGGAATTTAATTTCAGAAGTCAATTGTTCCTTTTTGGCATGCTCTCCTCATAGGAAGGTGTTCCCTGTGAGAATATTTTTTTAAGACATTAACTTCAAAATATCTCAACTTTTTAAAGATGTAAAAGAATAGAGCAAAAAGTTTGGTTACTTATAGATCCAAGTAGGTTAAGCCTTGCATGTAAGACAGTGTATAACAGATGACATTTATATGAGGCTCAAGGTCCTTGAGTCTTAGTTTCCAAGTAGAAAAATAAAAGGATGAAACAGAAACAAATATAAGCAACTTAAATACTTTTTCTAATGCCAAATTGGAAAATAGACATGATCTAAAACCTGATATGTTTAGTTATATATACAGACTCCAGACTTCCTAGTACTTTTTTCTCTTAAAAAGTTGTTATTATGTACTTTTAAAGAATGACATGTTTATTAAAGTAAATTGTCAATAATTAGAGAATCACTATCAAAAGGCTACATATCCTTTAAGAAACAAGTACATACACCCTTGCTGGTGTGGCTCATTTGTTTGGAGCATGGTTCCTACACTGAAAGGTTGCAAGTTTGATTCCTAGTCAGGGCATATACCCAGGTTGTGGGTTCAATCCCTGGCCAGGGCCCATGTGAGAGGCAACCAATTGATATTCTCTTTCAATTAATAAAAGAAGTTTTTAAAGAAATAAGTACATACAACTTTGCAAGTTGTTGTGTGTCCACAGCAACAGCCATGGTATTGAAGTCACATTGCTTCTAGTTTTATATGCAAATGTAAATTTGCATATAAGTCCAAATATAAATAAAACTATAGTCCAAATATAGTCCAAATATAAATCAAAGTCCAAATATAAATAAAACTATATCTTAAGTAAGCATTTATTTTCAAATTGGATTTTTAAAAAAATTTTTATCTTGACTTTTTAATTATTTTTGTCCCTATAAAAATTGTAGTTACATTATACATTTTGCTCAATAAATAGTAGCTCTTTGATTAAAATTGGTGGTAAATTCTATTTTTGAAAGGTATCATTTTGAAATTATATATATTCTTTCTTCTTCACAGGCTGTGGATACATATACCACATTTTTCCACACTTGCCCATAATTGGAGAGTAAGCAAGAAATAGCAGTTTGTAATGACAAAGATTTACTTATTTACTCATGGGCAAACCATTATGCTGTCTAAAGTTGGCCAGAATGTACTGTGCTCTAAGGATCCCATTCATCAATGACTTCTGTGGCATTTCAGGGGAGATTTTCATGTAATTTACTTCTAAAGTCTATGTAATAAGCCTCTTCTGAGTGAGGTACATAACATGATTATTCATTATTATTGATCATTCTCTATAGTGGTAAGTAACAGATGCAAATATGCTTACAAAAGAGAAGAGAAGGGTGGGTATGTGCATAATTGAACATAACTGGAAGCATAGGTTTGCCATTTGCCCTTTAAATCATTATATGGACTTTCAAAAACCAGCACAAAGCTGATAATATTGCTTTTCTATGTTCTTGATATTAATCAAATTTCACAGCTACAAAGGCCAATGCTAAAGACAAATTCTTTAGCTAATTGATAAGCCAAAATCATTTGTGTTTTTAGACTTAATAAGGCATAATTATGTCTTTTCTTATTGGAAAATAAAATAGCAAAATAATTCTAAATAGTTTTACATAAAACCCATGATTTTGAGTTTGCAATTGGGAACTAGCCAAATGGAGCATTTTGAGTGAGAGGCTCAATCTAAAATACATGTTTTAAAAATCAATTTATAAATACATTTATTTATAGAGTCACAAGCAAATACCTTGTTTTAAAAATGGGAATATTGAAAAGAAGTTATCTTAAAATATCACATTGAGAGATAAACTGAAATTGTGAATAGTAAGACTACAAAGCTATATTATTGTACCATATTGAACTCACAGCATTCTGGTCATTCATTAATAACCATTTACTGAGACACTGTGTCAGACACTGTACTACCTACTGGAAAGGAAGGAGGTAAGTGTGATCTGTGCCCTCACACCGAACAGAATAGGAGGGAAAATTCAGTCAAATAAGTCATTATCACTTATTATTAGAATGGGCATAATCATTGGGGAAACAAAGGATGCTATAAGAATACAGAGTAGGGCACCCAGCAGTGTCTAAGAAATCAAAGAGATCTCCTGAAGGAAGTAAATGTACAACTGCAGGGTAAATGAGGATTGGCCCAGGCAAAGATAGGGCTTAGGATGTAATGTACCAGACAGAGGAAGGGGGCAGTATGAGAAAAGATTCAGAGGCCTGAGATACTGGGGGGGGGGGGGGGGTCTGAATTTAAAAATAATCAGTAAGTTAAGATCTTAGCATATTCTGGAGTTATGGCAAGAAATGAAGCCAAAGAAGTGGGCAGATGCCAGGTTACGAGGACTTGTTGAGGAAAGAGATTCTTATCCTAAGGGTAATGGAAAGTCAGTAAGGGCTTTAAACTAGGAAATAATCTGAACTGATCAAATATATGTTTTAGTAAGATGATTCTATCAGTGGAAAAGGCTGAAAAATGACACCACACCTCAAATGTGATTTTAAATGTCTTATTTGAATGCCTCTCCTAACATCATTTGTCACTATCTTTTTGTACTCCCATAGAGAAAGGGTTGGTAAAGCAAAGACCACTTTCCTCCCAGCCACATCTATATTATTCCAAACCTCAAATGACTCCCTCCCTACAATCAAGGATGTTAACTGGAGTTGGCAGCTCATGGGGAATATTGCATTTCACAGTAGAAAAAAGAGTGTAGCCAAAATGTCCACATAAAGACAACCTTGATCCTATCCTTAAATGTATCCCAAAGTGTCTCCAGACTTAGGTGCTCAAAAATGCTGAATGGACTTAGCTGACCTAAAATATTCAGGGTAGAAACTGGGAGAGTGGAAGATTCCCTTCGAGTGTGGGCCAATGCCAGATCTAAAAAAACATGTATAAAAATTGTGAATAATAATTTAAAAATTCAAGATAAAGAGATAATTTAGGAGATAAGTAGTTCAAATGAGAGATAAGGATGATCTATACATTTGAAGATAAAATCAATAGGACTTGATAATTAATATGAAGCGAGGAATAAAGAAAAGGGAAGACAAAGTCTTTTCAGCTTTACTGGTACCATTTATTCAGAAAGAAAACACTATAGAAAGTATATTTTTGTTTTGGGGAAGACAAGCTTAGTTTAAGACATGCTAAGCATGAGGAAAGCAAGTTTGAAGCACATGATAGAGGGCTGAGCTAAAAAAATTGAAGCATGGTGAGAAATACTATTTTGTAACTAAAACCATGGTTGTGAATGAAGTTGCCCAAGGAAAACCACAGTTACTTGATAGCTCTATATGTTTTATGAACTGGGTACTTTCTAAATGAGACTAGTTATTTCATCTCTTTTCCATCCAAATGCAGAATCAAATTGATTGAGGAACTCAAAAGTTAAAAATTTTAGCTTCAGTCATAGTTGATAGGCTTAAGTGATTGATGCATTTTGAAAGCCATTGTTCCAGGAACTGAAATGCAGGACCTATGTGACTGCAGGAGGTGAGGAGCTATCCAACCTTTGTGCCCCAGGCACAACCTCTTGCTCTGCAAGAGATGGAGATGGTATCTGAGCCACTGTGTTCCAGAGGGGGAATGTCCATGACACAGATAAAGAATTATTGATCAACAGATAAATAAGTACTGGAAAATTGCCAACAGACTGCAACTCTTATCCAATTAACCATTTTTTTTTTACCCAACCCCCTTGCTTACCCTTTTGTTTCATAAAAAGGTTGGCTTAAGATGAGTGCCCATAAAGATTCAATCCTTGTCTCTACTTATTGGTTCTGGTAGTGACAGGCAGCATGACCACTGACTTTTCTGGTTTCAAAATCACTATAATAATGGTTCCTTAAAATGTTCTTATAAAATATTATCTAACTCCTCAGTTCTTAGTGACCTAGAATCTTAAGAAACCATAGAACAAAACTTCTTCATGGCTACATGATTATACATATAGTAAGAATATATATTTCTTTTAAATAAAGAAGTAAAGTTACATTGGAGATGGCCTTGGGACACAGCAAATGTCAGATTCCAAAATATGTGGTACACTTTACTGAGGTAAATCCCAGGTTGATGTAGTTTCATTGTTGCTTCCAGAATGTACATCAATGACTTTCCTTGCCTCCTTATTTACTATTTTTCCCTTATCTTCTACAACCTGGAAATAGGAACCATTATCCAACCCTGTAGGTAGGGCAACTAAACTCTGAAACTCTGACATGTTTGTGTGGCAGGTAAAGATACTCTTCCTGCTTAAATGTAATTTACAATTAAAAGCAATTGAAAATGACAGTTGTAGTAGATCAGGGGCTAATCTAAAATATATTTGGCAGCATTTTCTAGACCTTCCACATCTCCTCATTCTTTTCTTTTTCCCATTACTCTCCATTGCTATTATTTCAAAATGTGTTCATTTTTTTTTTTTGGACATCTACTTCTCCCCTAAGGAAACAGAGGGAAAGAGTTGGAAATTCAAGAGCTGACATTACATTACCTCTACTTTCACTATAAATACATACATACATACATACATACATACATACATAGTTTCCTCAATTTTCTGCCCTCCCTACTGCTGACTACTCTCTACCCGAATAATCTTATTAGTTTATTGATTCTTATTCCTCCCACCTGAAGTCTCTTTAGAGACAGGTACTTCAAGACTTAGTTGAGTTTTCAGCTGAGTGTTATGCCTTCCTACCTCCTATAGTGTCTTTCCTTTTCACTTATTCCTCTCCTGTATTCAAACTCCCACTCCTTGGTCTTACTTTAACCTTAATGCATAATGCTCGAGTCACTCACACTTTAAAAGCAAAACTAAGTAATTGCCTAACTAATATAAACAACAACAGTAATATTTGTAAAACCATATCCTCCTCTCCCCATACACTAGACAGAGAGGTACTTAATTAGGAACACACCATTTTATCTGCCTGTACAGCATCTAGAACACTATATTTTATGTAACCAAGCAAAAATTTACTTTTTGTTTTTAAATAGCATATATATATTTATATACTATATATGACATATATGGTACATATGCACACATAAACTTTTTTAGAATATCAACATCAGAGATCTATTAACAATAGTAGGTAATTGGAATAGGAAGAGATTAATTTTATGTACTACCCAATTTAGAATGTATCGTAACTATTGAGGTCATAATCATGGTAGAAATTATAGTATAAATGATGATGATGATGACAATGATTTTATTGACAATGATAATATTGATGATGATGATTATTTTTTAAAGATGTTATTCATTCTAGAATGAGGGAAGGGAGGGAGAAAGAGAAAGAGAGAAACATTGATGTGCAAGAGATACATCGATGGGTTGCCTTTTGCATGCCCCCAATTGGGGATGTGGTCCTCAACACAGGCATGAGCCCTGACTGGGAACTGAATCAGCAACCCTTCAGTTTACAGGCCAGCACTCAATCCACTGAGCCACATTAGCCAGGGCAGATGATTATTTTAAATGTATGCAAAATATTTGCAGTATACATGGTCTATCCAGAAACTTTTGAGCCACATATTTGAAATATAGAGACATTTATTGAAGAAGATACAAGATATAAGAAACATTGTACATAGGATAATGATGCCTCAGTCCCCTTCAAAGTTGGCACCTTGGGACCTCACACAGTTCTCCCAGCATCTCTCCCACTGTTCAAAAACACTCTAAAATCCTTTGTTGGAATTGCCATCAGCTGGCCTATTGTATTTTCCTGAATCTCATAGACAGTCTAAAATCTCTTCCCTTTCAAATGTGATTTTAGTTTTGGGAAAAGCCAGAGGTCTCAGGGTGCCAAATCTGGGATGTAGGGGCGGGGGGCGGGGGGTGCTGAGTCACCTGGGTGACTTACTGTTTTGCCAAAAAACTCTGCTTGAGGTGAGATGTGATGCATGAGTGGGCACATTGTCTCGATGAAGTTGCCAATCACCAGTTGCAAATAGCTGCAGCTGTTTTTTCATCATATTGCATCTCTCTCAACCCATGAAGAATATTGAGGTAGTACTCCTCATTAATTGTCTGGCTTAACACAAAATTTGATGCAGATTTGTTGCTCTACTTGCTCAGTCATTTTGAATGGGACCACCACATAGTACACATACTCACTCAATGGCATCTACAACCCCCACTGGCTAGTACAGTGAAGTCATCAATATTCACACATGCACATTCCAGTCCACTCTCCTTAGCTGACAGGTTACACTGATGTCCCACAAACTGTTCTCATTATATTAACAATGGCTGAACTTTTTCTGGACAGATCTATTATTTAAAATGTTCAAGGAATAATTTCCACTACTTAACTAAATCAGAAGAAATAATCATACACAATTGTATTCATTCTGCTGATATGATAAAAATGAATTCCCAGAGCTTTTAAAGACATAAAACAGTATAAACTTATTTAAAAATTATATAGCTGATCAAATTTATTTTATTGACACATTTGAAGAAAAAAAAGTAAAAGTTTAAAACAGCTATTTGACCTTATCCAACTGACTGCAAATGAAAACGGAGAGACATTAAAACCATACTTATTATTTTTTATAAACGTTTCCTGCTGCTTCAAGTTGATAACTTGTGTAGGTTGCATAAATGTAGACACAGGCAAATTCTTGATCCAAATAAAACATCTGTTCAGTAATAAGTATTCTTACAAAATGAAGATAAGCTGTTTTAAATGAAATCTTAATAAATTAAGTATCAAGCCTGTACATATTTTTTATATTTACAAAAATGGTATTAAACTTAGTCCTTTATGTTTTATATTTGAATAGCTCTAAGTTTTCTACAAATATGGAATTTGAGATATTTTAATAATATAGAAGACTAAATAAGAACCTTTTCAGACACTAAAACTAAAGTTTATTTTCTAATTATTGAATTGCTTTTAATACATTTGGTAAGAAAGTAAAAGATTATTGTATTTTACATGAGTAAAAGCAATCTTTTACATAGCAAAATAATAACTAACATTTGTATAGACTTTATAATAGACATATTTTAACAGAGATTTAAATATTGTATTTTCTCAAAGATAAAAATCAATTTTGGAAATAATATTCAACTATATAAATTAACATCTGAGAAAAAGAAACTCATACAACTTAAATAAAAGCACCATTTATATTAAAAGATAGATAAAAACTTTTATAAAATTATGCTTCATATAATTTATGGATTATTTAGGTCCTCTTTTAAAATTACTTTATTTTCTCCATCCCTTCTTCCTTTTCTCCTCCCTTCCTTCCTTATGTTCATATAAATAATCAGGACTTTGATTTAATTCCATGTGATAAACAGAGACAACCCCTAATCACAGTTGCAAATTTGTTCAACTAAATTGGTGAAAAATAAATGTTTGTAAAGCAGGTCTGATTAAAATTTTGAATATGCATTGTTTTTCTTATATAACTTAGTTTTACTGATTTAACACCACAGATAGAACTTTGCTAGCATATAGTTCAATTAAATTGAAGGTAAAGTATATATATATTTAAATATAAACTTATGATTAAACTTAAACTTAAATATAAACATAAATTTATAATGAAAATGTGACCTTTCTATATTATTATATTCAAATTGCATAATAGAAAATGCATTATTGAATAATGAAATAGATATATAGAATAGCAACATTTGATAAATATAAGATAGAGATAGGTAAAGATTGTTAATTTTCCTCAGAAAACGCTTTATACTTTGGGCCAGTGAAGTATACAGTATACTTGTATTTATATTGTACTTTTTCTTTATGAACAACAATAAAGTTCTGAAATCAATTATTGTCAAAATTTATACCAAGATAAAGTGTGGCTTTAATTATCTTCCAACCTGAACTTTTCTACATCAAATGTCATAAACAGAGTTTAATTATCTTTAGTATATCAATTCAAATTTTGTAGTACAGGGACAAATTAACTCATGATGTGTCTTTATAGCATTTTTTGCATAAATCCACTTACATACTTAACTCTTAATCTCTCATCCAGACTTATGTGTGAAGTAGATATGTACCAATACTTTGAAGTGTATTGTTCTTAATATGTCAGGAAATAAGGATCTGGCTTTATTTTTAAAAAGTAAGAATTTTGTATCATATAGTGAGGGAGTATAACTGCTTAGGTAAGGCTATTATATGAAGTTTAGTTGCTTGGTATTCAGATAAATTGATTAGGTAATAAAATGTTGAAAGTTTACAGAATTTAACTTTTTATAGAATATAATATTTAAAGAATATAATAGGTTTTATTTTTTAATCCTTAATCAAGTACAATTTTCATTGATTTTAGAGATAGAGGAAGAGAGAGAGAGAGACATTGATGTAAGAGAAACATTGACTGGTTGCCTTTTCAGATGGGCCCTGACTGAATCCAACCCACAATCTGGGTATGTGCCCTGACTGGGAATTGAACCTGCAAACTTTCAATCTACAGGACACAAGATGATGGTTCAATCAACTGAGCCACATGGGTCAGGGTAGAATAGCAGCTTTTATAGCACATATGGTGGTGGGGAAGTGGAAACAGTGAAACTCATGCACAAAGGTCATCATGGAGCAGAAGAAACTACAAGTTAGTAATACAGAACATGCTTATAACACTCATACTTTTATTAAACCAATTAGAATTAGTTCTGTAAGTTTTTCTTTTATTATTTTCATATGGAAATGTTTGGAAGGTTTAATGTACATTAAACAGACATCTATAGATTCCTGACTATTAAAATAGATAAGCACTACTAAATAATAGGCAACAAAATCCATCCCTCATGGACAGCAGGTATCAGAAGTAAAGAAAAGTCACCAGAAAAAAAAAGTCTGCCAAAAGGTTTGTTTTAAAATCTTACTCTCTTAAATACTAGGTGACATTCTGGTTTATATATTCATGAAAGCTATTTTAGGATGGACTGTTACATGCTTGTTTTTTAAGATTGAAGTATGATTGAAGTATGATCTCTTACAGCATTGTCATAAAGCAGTTGTGAAAAGGAAGAAAGAAAATAAGGAACACCATGGGACAGGTAAGAAGTCTTGGTTGAAGAAAAGACTTGAATCTAGAAAATCCTGTTGGAGACTTTACACGGTTCTAGAGAAGGGTGAGGGAAGCAAACAGCAGAAAACTTTTAAATTCTATTCGTATGACTCCTTTTTTCTCCACAAATTGATATAGCTTGTGTGATCTTAGGCAATTCAACCTCTTTGAGATAAATTCCACTTACCCCTCAATAAGGAGGCATTTGGTTAACTATAATTATTTCTTTACCTTACAATACTATCTTCCTTTAAAAAGACCCCAGGCTGCAGGCAGCCCTGAGTAATGCCTTGGGTATTCAACAACCTGAAGGTCAATTCCTATCTCATAGAATTATGAAAATCAATATTGATAATGCCTATTTTAAATTTGCTTTGTGCTATGTAAAACAATGAAATGGGAAGTTAATATGCCAAACGGTAGAAACATAGTTTTCACTGAAGACTTAATAGCCACAAAACTTCACACTGGAACTCTAGCCATATTCTAGTCACTCATCTGACAGAAAGGCCTGTCCTCAGCAGTGTGGGGTGATGCTTTGCTGAAAGGAAAGCTTGTGTTAACTCTATTGCCACAAGTTGAGGCAGAGTGGCTTTCAAGGCTATTTACTTGAAAGATGGATAAAGATGGACAAGAAAATCATTTCCTAGGGCGATTCCAAAGTTTAAACATACCAAGATGTCAGATGTACAATGTTTAGGCTGAATATAAAAAGAAGTACTCAGGGTAATACTCTCCCTGCTCACTTCGGTCTTCTCTCTCAAAGCCTTTCTAGTTGGTGAAAAGCAGTTAAATGTGCTCCCATTCATCTGCACCTGTGCTAATACAGAACAGAGGCTGAGATCTGAAACAGTATCTGTGATCTTATTTTATCAACCAGAATAAAACTGTAAAAGACTTAGAATACCTATTATTTGATAAATAAATTACTCAGAAATACATGGAATATTAATACCAAAGACAAACCTTTTTATTCATGAGCATATTGTGCAGTGTTTAAACATTAAACCTAGGAATATTAGAGAAGCTTTCCTAAGTAGCGGATTTGCGTGCTGAGTGTTTGAAAGCACCCATTGAAGTTGTCCTTAATGAAGATTATATTTGTCTAACACCTATATGCCTGGCAGCTCAGTGTTAAACAAGAAATAACATATTCAGATGCTCTTTTTGAAAGGTTTCTGAAGACTAACCACATCATTTTTAATTTGCTAGGTACAAAGAACTCAAGAAAGTAATTACACGGACCAAAAGAATTTTGTGCATACACACTTGATTTCATTATTAAAAAGTTGAAATGATTTCATTATTATTTATTATTTTTTACCATTTTGCAAAAATGCCTATTTTAAATAATAGTTTAATGTCAGTGTTGCAACATCACATTAAAACTGCAAAATGACATAGAATATTACAAAATGACAAAGTTGTGTCCATAAAGTTAATGTTCTATAAATTAAAACCTTAATAAAAAACAGATTACTGAACAAAAGTATTTTAGTAAGCATTAATTTATACAATTATATTGATTTGTAAAAATAGGATATTCACAAATTATTATTTTTCATACCATCAGAAAAGATTCCTGGCAAATATGATTGAGAATCACATGTTCAAATACTCTCCAAACACCCTGACTTTCTATCTTAATGGAAAGGAACTGGAGTATTAATTAGATAGAGTTCATCTTTTTTTCTTATTGGGAAATTCAGGAAATGGAAAAGATATAAACTCTCATTAAGTTGGGAGGTACATTAAATGGTCAAAAAAACAGGATAACCAAACTACATACTACATGTTTGCATCTTTAGCACTACAAGAAGGAATTAATTTATTTTTATACTACTAAATTTTTAGTAAAAAAATTACCACTATATATTTTAAAGCATCTTTCAAAATGTAACATCATCTATGTACTTCCAATCTACTGCTCACAAAGTCGCTTTAAAAATTTTTACCTCATAGTGGTAATAAATCTACCACAACTGATGTTCTTTTTGAGACAATTTTCTGAAATTAAGAACATAGTCCTACAAACATAAAAACTAACTAACCTAACTAATCACAAAATTATTGAACCCAGAAACTCAATCCTAGTACTAGCAGTTGTCAAAAATTTTCAACATCTCAAGCTGCATTCACCACTCACTGAAACTCTCAGCAGGGTCCATAATCTCTGTTCCATAGACCATCGTGGCAATCACAAGCATTGGCTGTCAGCTGCTTTGATAGTGCCAGATGCAAACATTCCATAATAATATTTGTCTTAAATAAAATCAATAGGGAAAAAGGTAAATTAAGAATTTTGATTACTAAGGTAATTTTGGCCAAAAGCAAATGGGCCGGTGCCTACTATTCTGGTTACATTTTCTTTTGGATTGTCCCTTTGTGCCAGGGGCCACTCACTGCCTGCCATTACACAGGTGACACACTGCACATCTCTGAGGAAAATTATCCTGGAGGTCTGCAGCACGCCAGTGGCACCATGTGCAAAGACTGCTGGTAATTCTAACATAGTATAATAAATGCATTTACTTTGTGAAGGCTTTCAAAATTGTATCTGTAATCAATGCCAAGCATAATATAAATGGTATGTGATTTCAAAAGGCTTAAGTAGCTGATGTCCATACAGAAAGATTAAAGTTTGGAAAAATAGTATTGCAAGAAATTACTCACCTGTCCTTCTTTAGTCATGAATTGTATTGACATAAGAAAACCAGAAAGAATAGTAACTTTTGCTCTATAAACATCTTCAAAATCAATAATAATAATAATAATAATTCCCCTAAAGAATTGAAAATGTGCTCCACATTACTCCATGGCAACAAGGAGTGGGGGCTAAATATTTAGCTTTATTTTATACTTAGTCTGGACAAAGTAAGGAACAAAAGTCAAATATTTCAGGTTGATTTTCAGTTCCACATCACCTCCTCTGTGAGTTCTTGCTCCCTCAATACAGCTTATGTGTCTCTTACAGGATTTATGACTGTTAGAGTTATTTGGACAGGAGTGTGTCCTCATGGACAAGATACTGATTCTTTTAAGTCTCAGACTGCCTTCTACTCATCCTAATATGCCCACTAGCTACTACAATGTTTTAAGAAAAACTAAGAATAAAATAAATATCTGAAGAATAGATAAGAAAAGAAGTGGTTTATGGATGTGCATTTGAAGAATTCTTCTTAAAAACATTGTTTTTATTTTTATCCTATACCAATGATGTTATAATCATTCTTATGAGAAAGTGATTAAGTACATACTCATGTATGTACTTAACAAATATTTATTGCATGTCCATTATATGCCCGTCCCTGGGTCTAAGCCCTGAAATAAAAGAGTAGAAGAAAATATGTTGGAACTCTGCCATCAAAGAGCTTAAATTATCAATTCAAAAACAGATATTAAAAATCTAATTTAAATACAATATTTTAATTCCTATGATATTGATTATACAGGGTGCTATTGGAGAGAGTGCTATTACAGGTGCTATTTAGCAGAACTATTCTAGAGTGGGAAGGACACCTGAAGAATTTATTTTAGGGCTGAGATGATGAAGATAATAATTTGTCACAAAAATCAAGGGGGTAGAGGGAGAGAATATTCTAAAATATTCAATTTACATTTGTATATGAAAACTTATGACGATCTGACTTGGCTTTTAAAATATAATGTACAAATAATACTTTTTATAGAGATTGTTTATTTTCAGATCCATTAACAATAGGGTATTATGGATTATATACTAATCATTTGTATATTTGCAAACTAGATTAATTAGTATAAAATAAAGCAAGATTCTTTTAGAAAAGTATATAACATTAAAAAGTAAACCTGTTGATTAATTACCTTGTGATTTTTTCATTCAATGTGCAAGATTCTAATTGCAGAGCAGATGAATAATCTGAATAAATAGAATTCCTGGTATCAAAAGGATACACTTTTTAGTCATTAAACAATAAAAGTTAATGTGGGATCCACATATACACAACTCTAGATTAAAGTGTATTTGACCACTATCATCAAAAATAAATAAAAACAGGCCCAGTTTCTCTTGGGAATAAATCTTAAGCTATTATTAGATTTGATCATTACAACAATCAGCCATCAAAGGGTTTATGTTTTGGGGCTTTTTCCGATTGATGATGGAGGCCGTATTCATATGGCCTTCGTTTGAACAAGACTGACAGTATGAGATCAGAGGCAATTGGGTTAAATCGCAAACTAAGTCAGAATTTCCTTTATAGTACTACAAAGAATTATACCAGAAAGCCCAAGTCTTCTAATCTTCATAAAAACATTATAAAACACATATTTTTTAGTGTCAGGGCTTTAGTAATTTCAAGACAAGAGTGAAATTATCTAAATTAGAATCCTCCCATGTAATTTTTTTATTTCAATGTAATTCTTTAAAATTATACTCACTATATCTCGTCCTTGATGTCATTATTTTTAGGGGGATACTATTTATTTTAAATATTACCTGTAGAAGTAGTTTGTGAAATAATTTTGATCAGTAAAAACCATTTACTAAAAGTAATCTGGTGATTCAACCAATAAAATTTAAATCTTACAACATTTGTCTTTAATATGCATCAAGAAAAAGAGTGACTGAAAAAAAGAGATGTATTTAAATAATAGATTAAAGCAAGTGTTTATACTTAATAAATATTTAGCTGGAGAAATTATAGTGAGCATATTCTATTCTTTTCAGCTAAATACTAGATAACATTAGCAGAAATGACTTTTAATGTGCCCTCAAATTTCATCAGGCATAACATTGTAAGAAATAGTCAAGTAAAAAACAATGTCTGTGTTCATTTTTAAATGATTATTTTCTTTGTGTATCCTTCATAAAGTTTCCAAGAGAGAAGTTTTCTTTGAAGCTGAACAAGAGGAAAAACTTTGATTCTCCTTAGGAGCAGGAATATGTCCCTTATTTGGATAATAAATATGAGGCTTACCTGTACTTCCCTCACACACACTTGTGAATGTGTAAGTATGAATGTGTGTGTGATGAATTCCAGGAAGCTAAAATCCATGCACGCTATACAATCATGTTAACTAAACTCACCTTCCTTCCAAAGGCTTGGTTTTCTTTTATCTTTTTATTTTTATTTTATTTATCTTATTGTATATATTTTCTTTATGTAAGCCACTGGGATATACTTGAAAAGAAGTGAATACCCGGGTTGATTGTAACAGAAAAAAAAGTAAGTCCTGTTTTAACACATGCTAGTTTTCTTCAGAGGCCCTCACAGAAAAACTTGCTTGTTTTCTAAAATGAGCATGAATAATCATCAGATAAGAACAAAGAAAATTAAAATATATATCTCATAATTTCGGTAAACTGATTAACTATATAAATCAATTAGTAAAATGTTCTTTCACATGTCATAAGGGAATCTCTTTCATAAGGGAATCTACCAAAGTGTCAATTTTTGGTAAAATAATATAACTCTAACATGTGGCAACAAAGTTGCAGAAAAATTTAACAGTCATAGTGCATGCAACAATGCCCACAAGTAAATTTCTGTGAGATGCAGCAATTTTGTATTTATCTATTTATTTGAATGCAGCAATTTATGAATATAATTTGTCAATTATTCTGTAATTGCTTTAATCGTCTTCCTGAAAATATCAACAGCTCTAAGAATTAGCAAGGATAATGTAATAAATCAGAAGCCTTATGGCTCATCAAAATAAATAACTTTTTCTCTATAAAAGATCATGTAAGCAGATTAAAAGCCAAGCCATAGACTGAAAGAAAAGATTTGCAAACCACATAGCAGATTAACAACTGATATCTAGAATATATAAAGAACACCCAAAACTCAACATTAAAAACCCCCCAATAATCCAGCTGGCAAGAGGAAAAGATAAACAGAGATTTCATCAAAGAAGACATGCCAATTGCAAATAAACACATGATAAGATGTTCAACATTTGTCATTAAAGAAATGTAAAATAAACAAAAAAACACATATGAGAAAGGATAAAATAAAAACTAGTGGCAACAACACCCAGTGCTGGTGCAAATGCAGAGAACCTGGATCATTCTTATATCGAGAGTGGGAATGTAAAATAGTAACATCACTCTGTAAATGTGTGGCAATTTCTATAAAATTAAATGTACTGGCCAGTAGACAGAGTAATGTCAACCTGTCCTTGCTCCAATAAGAGATATCCATACCCTAATACCCAGACCCTGTGAATATGTTACTTTAATTGACAAAAGACACTTTGCAGAGATGATTAAATTAAGGGTCTTGAGATGGGAAGATTGATTTAGATTATCCAGCTGGGTCCAATATGCACACAAAGATCCTTATAAAGTAAAGAAGGATGTGGGACAAATCAGAGAACTAGACATGATCACACTGAAATATCACCTACTCACCTATTAATGGAGAAGGTATCTTAGGAAGTTAATATTTAAAATGTATAACCCAGCAAATCTTTTAAGATACCCTGAAATGGTTACGACTAATTCTCTATAGGAACTTGGGAAAAAAATGTTGGAGTCCCTGATTAAAAACACTATTCATTGCAACGATTTATATCTAATGCCTACCTTTCTAAGATATATATCTGCAAAACATATTTGTCATGTTACCAGGAAATATTATAACAATGCATGTTTACCAGTGACTGAAATGACATATGGAGATGAAAATAAAATCCTATTTAACCCTAAGCAAATTCCCTTTGGAATATTAATTTTTTTCTTGCTGATAGTATTGTTGGAATTTCCAAAGGGTCATTTTAATCACAATGATTTTGACCATGCATCTAAATTTAAATTTAGATTCAACCAAATCTCAAAATCTGAACAAATTAAAAATTATATGTGTGCTCTTAAATCAATTTTACATTTGACAACTAAAGAAAACTTTTCTGAAAATGCGTAATCTTGTTTAAGACCCAAATAAGAAGTTACAAATCAAATAAGAATCTTTTGTGAGTCTAACAATCTACCACTGGTGAAGTAGAAGACATATAGTTTTAAGTTGGTTATTAAATGGCAACACACTAAAATAATATAGTCTTTCTAAATTATGTTATTATGTCATGCATTTTGGTTTGGGTTCATATTCATAAATAGCAGTATAGCTTTAAACAATTTTAAAATAATAACTCTGATTATGTTCTAAATGTTGGCTGTGAGTAGGAAGTAATCTAAGCTTAATTAGCTGCTTACTTATATATGCTAAATTAGAGCTATATTACAAAATAAAAAGCTTTAAATTATATAGCGAAAAAATCTCCAAACATAATTACCAGAGTCTCTATAGGCAGATATAATTACTACGGGCTAAATTCTTTCTTCAGCTTTGTTTCTGCATCTCCCACAGAAGCCAAAAGATGCAAAATGCATACATATTTAAGGGCTGAATATCAATGTACTGGGAATTCTTTTGGGCAATGTCCAAGCACTAATGGAGGATACACTGCGAAAGCTTAAAATAAACATTTTTCAACTATATATAACAAAACCAACTTAAGACACCATCCATTCCTTTTAGGAGCAGTTATCTGGGATGTTCAATGTTACCCATGGTTTCCCAGCCAACCGACTATCTGCCCTTGAAGAACATGTTTAATTAGCTTAGGTCTAACTTTATGTGTTGTGAAAAGGAGATAATAACTATTAATTTATCTCATGGGATGTTTGGGGAATTCCTGATTCTAAAATGCAGAGATTTGCGGATAAAAGTTACAGATCAAAGTGCAGAATGGGGAGCATGCCTGATGGTATGACTCTGCTCCGTGTCTAGAACACTGCAGCTTGTAGAATGGTACTCATTGCTTGGTAATAGTTGCATTTAGGATAACTGTTAGAGTTAGAAAATAGACTATCTAAGGATGTTGAGCAAGATGAAGAGACAACTATATTCTGGTGGATATAAATTATCCAACTTCTAACCCTACCTCAATGGAATAATAAATCATCAAAGGAAGAGACTATTCCAAAAAGTAACAGCATACTCAAAGACAATAATTTGAGCAATGTATATGATTGAAAATCAAATGTATAGCATATTGGTCAAAACCATGAGCTCTGGAGTTATGCAGCCTGGGATTCAATCTTTGCTCTCCTTTACATATGACCTTGGGAAAATTACTTTGCCACACTGCCCCAACCCATAAGAGAAATTAATAGAAGTGAAAGTAGACTCATAAGAGTTTTGTTAAGGTTAATGAAATAATCTATATAAAGCACTTATCATAATGCTGAATGATCATATGTGGTATTTGTCATTTAATCTTTTAATTTAAGTATGTTATTGAATAACTACTATATGGAAAACATTGTTATACATATATATGGATATGTGTGTATGTGTATATATATACACACACATGCACATCTAAGTGATAGAATGGTGTACAAACTTACAAGGAGCTTACATTCTAAAAGAGAAACAAAAAAAAATAAGGGGAGGAGGGTTTTCAGGAACATCTCTAAAGGACACATAGACAAAACCAAGGGAGAGTGGGATTAGGGGTGGGAGGTGGGGATGGCAGGGAGGGGAGAGAGTGGTGGGGGGAAAATGGAGACAACTATACTTGAACAATTTTTTTAAAAGTAAATAAATAAATACATAATGCAAGCAGAACAAGACATTTTGGCATAATATTTATAAAAATATTTTAGAAACATAGGTAATAAAACCTGTTAACATTCTCAGACATAAAAAGAATAAGACAATAAATCAACATAGTAATTTCCAGATGATGATAGCTGGAATGTACCATACAGTTCTGTTGTAGATATATACAACAAAAGGTTGTGTCCTCCAAAAGATATGTAGAAATCCTAACCCCTGGTAGTTGTGAATGTGGCCTTAGAGCCATGAGCCACTTAATGGCAGAGATATGTTCTGAGAAATGTACTGTTAGGTGACTTAATCTTTGTAAAAACATCTTAGAGAGAGAGAGCACATACACAAACCTAAGTGGTACAGCCCACTACTGTAATTTTATATGCTATATTCATATATGGCAGCTGCAGTAAGTTTGTTTATACCAGCATCACCATAAACACATGACATGTTACAATGGCTACAATGTCACCAGGTGATGGGAAATTTTTAGCTCTGTTATAAACTCATGGGACCACCATTGTATATGAGGTCCATTGCTGACCAAAATGTAATGCTAAGCATGACTGTATTGGGAAATAAAATCTTTGCAGATGTAATCAGGTTAGGATGAGGTCATACTACATTAGAATGGGCCCTGGTCCAAAATGACTGGCCTTAGAAAAAGGAGATGGAGACAAAAGGAGACCATGATGTGAAGACAAAGAGATGGATAGAAACAGAAAGAAAACAGCCATGTGAAGACTGAGGCAGAGACAGGAGTTACACTGCTGCGAACCTAGGGATGCCTGGGGCTACCAGAGTTTGAAGAGGGAAGGAAGAACCCCTCTCTAGCAGCTTCAGAAGGAGCATGGCTTCTACATTTCTTACACAATTCTTACCCTCCCCCTGTCTCTTTTCTAGTATAGGAAATGGAGAAACAAAAGAACTCATATTAGGACCCACGGACATGAACTAAAGGCGGGGAGCGTGGGTGGGAGGGGGTGTGCAGGGCAGAGGGGAGTGAAGGGGGGGAATGGGACAACTGTAATAGCATAATTAATAAAATGCATTTTTAAAAAAGAAGGAGCATGGCTTGTAGATGCCTTAATTTCAGACATCTAGGCTTCAGACCTGTGAGGCAATAAATTTCTGTTGTTTCAGGCCACCCAGCTTGTGGGTAATGTACTATAACAGTGCTGGAAAGTGATACAAGTTTTAAAGGAAATAATATTGTGATACAATTGTTTTAAGGTTGTTCACATTGAGAAGAAAAATGCAAGGTAATAGAAACTTTAAAGATTCCATTAGAAAGGGAAGACTCGAAAGGGACTATCCTGGAAGAGACAAGAGGACAGGATCAGGAGTGATAAAGTGTTGATCACTTTCTCGAAAAACCACTTGAATGCTATTTCCTTGGGCCCATAAACAACATCTAAAAATGTAGTCCCTGAGTATGGAACCTAGGATTTTGCTATTATTGTGCTATTATAATCACACTAAAGAAACGCCAGTCTACTCACTTATATGTGCAATTTAAAAAATCAAATAAACAAATGAAAACAACCTCCTTTTCCTTAAAAAAAAACCCATACATCAAACTTATATAAATATAGAAAGCAGTTTGGTGGCTGCTAGAGGCAGTGAAGGGGAAGTTGGAGGAAGTGGGTAAAATCAGTAAAGGGGTCAAAGGTACAAACTTCCACTTATAAAATAAACCATCCATGGGAATGCAATGTACAGTATGATGACTCTAGTTAATAATACTGTGTTGCATAAAAGAGTGGATCTTAAAAGTTCTCATCACTAGAAAGAAAAAAAGTCTTGTGGTTATGTATGATGATGGATGTTATCTAGACTAACTGTAGTGACCACTTCTCAAAATAGATAAATATCAAATCATTGTTGTACTCCTGAAACTAATGTGCTGCATCTCAATTATACCTCAAATAAAACATAAATTTAACTTAATTAAAAAGAAACAATCATCTAGACTATAGGTAGTTAAATAATGAAACTCATAATTTTAAAATTAAAGAAAAAGAGCTCTGGTATGTGGAATTGACAATCTTAGATTTGTTTTGGAATTGTAAAGTATTAGGAGCCCAATGAGATTGGGTCCCATGAAAAACTGAAAATAATTTTGTCTTTGACAAACAGTTGCAGTACGAGTCACCGCTTTGAAATACTTTCCTGCTCTTAAATAGAGGTTTTTGCCTCTCATTTCATTATTTTCCCTTTGTATAAGGCATGATAGTTGCTTTATATTTGTTTCCCAAAGTGGATTATTTATCTGGTTCCAAGTAAAGCTTCTTCATTTGTTATTTCTGTTCTTTCTCACCCCAGCCCTTCAGCTACTCAGACTCAGTCATAGATCTGTCTTTGATTAATCCTGTTCTTTCCCATATATGCCAAATTCATCTCAAACCTACATATTTATAAGTGGTAATATCCCTTCCAACTCTCCCCGTTGGACATAAGACTTGTTCTCAGGTGAAACAGAAAGACCTAGGGAGTGTACAGTACTTGTGTCTTCTTGGGCCCCACTCTCAGCATTTCTGATTTAGCCCACAAATCTGGGACCCACAAGAAGCACCTCATCTGTTTCTGAGTTAGGAGCAACCTGCACGTGCTTTCCAGAAACATTCCCCTAAGTGAGGAGTATTCCCTGCAAGCCTGAAATGATTGAGTCTGATAAAGCAGAGATGTCAGTGAAATCTCTGGCAGCATTAAGAGCCATATCTTATCCAGATCAAGAAAGGTAAGTTTCTATACCCTTCAATGGCCACCTCAAGAACAGTGACCAGAGAGATCCATATCAAGGACTATGGGAAGACATCCTACACAGCTTACATATCCTGACCTCCTACACAACATGCCTGCCATAAATCATTACAGCCTCTTTTTGAGCATATTACAGAAACTGGCCATTCTGGATCCTGCGTGGGCCTGGGTATAGGAACTGGTCAGCTTCCCAACTCTGACCAGTTCCTGTGAACTGACATTAAAGATCTGTATTGGGGCCACCAAGAACACTGCCTGCCCATCCACAGTCTTCTCCCCCTGATTTCTTTCTTCTGCTTTCCCTCTCCTTCCTGATAAAAAGGCCTGGCTGCAGTGAGATGTTAAGATGCGCTTTGGGAAAAGAGATCCCCATCTTTTCAGGTGGCCAGCACTTGAATAAAACTCCTTCCCTTCTCATCAGCACCTGTCTCACAAGTTTAGCTTTAGTGGTTGCTGGCAGCCAGACCTGCATTAGGTTACAGAAACACAAAATGGTCTATTGATTTGTACCAAATCTAGCAGGAAAATCTCATTGTTTGTTTATTGTAGTGGATTCTAATTTCCTATGTTTTATCAAAGTTTAAAATTTGACATTAAAGTGCTAACATTAAATGAAAATGTGATAATTGCAAAAATGAAAATAAAACAAATTAGCCATCAAATCTATCATATTAAAAATACTTGCAATTCACATTAAAAAAAAATTAAGTAAAATATCACTAGTGCCCCTTTGATGACACAGTAGCATAATATTAGAAATATCATTTTGTCATTTTCTTTTATCAAATAAAAATATGGTAACACCAGTCATAATGTTTATTTGAACGTAATTGAAATTCCCTGCTGGTATTGTAGACAGATATGACTCCTGAGAAAGTTAAACTGGCAAGATATGGAGAAGAAAGTTGAAATCATGCCATATGAACTGATGAATATGTCAAAACAAGGACTTTTAAGTTGGGTGTCTTTATTTCAACCTAGAAAAATGTGGATTTTAATTCTGATTTTATGCCAGATACCTTCTTCAATAATTTCCTTAAAAATATTGGCAAGATTGTGAAAATTAAGAAACTATGAATGTTTCAAACACTAGGAAAATTAAACCTTACACAATTTATGTTAATAAATTATATTCTACTTATAACAATGATTCTGCTGTAAGAGTACTTCTCAAACTTTTCTTCTGGAGTGCCACGGATACCAGCATGGTACTGGGAGCACAGGGGAGGTGCCCTGAGGCAGCCCAGAGAGGCTTCGGTCCCTGGGGGAACAAGCTAGTGGCAGCAATGCATTACCCCAGTAACCAACCTGGGGTAACAGCACATGACTACAGATTCTCTGACCCCAGGCAGAGCTATAGCAGGAAGAAGTCACTGGGGGAGGGAGGTCTGTGAAAGGCTAGCGAAATGTTTGGACAAAGGAAAAGCCCTCCTACCCACTTCCAGCTCCTGATGGGAGGGGAAACCACAGGTCACAGCAGCATGTGCTCCATAAAAGTTAACATGGCAGCACAGAGAGGTGTAGACCTGCCAGTCTAGCATGGGAAAAGAACGACATTGGCTGGGGTGCTAGATGCTTCCAGAGCACATGTAAGTTTGGGTTGGGAGATTTAACATAGGGAAGGGAGAAACACATCCATTTTTCATCTACCCCTTACTTGCCTTGTGCAGGCTGGCTCTGACTGAGGCTGAGTAATGCCTGCTGGGCGATGTCCTGGGGACAAATGCATCAATGGTGGTGTGTAGGATGTTGTAGCATCTTCCACTTCTGTGCATATGGTCCTGGATTACATCCTCTTCTTCCTCTGGGATGCTTGGCATGGATGGGCAGGCCAGTGCATTCACAGACTGGGGCTCTGGAAGTCACGTAGCCAGGTGGCAGGCCCTGGGCCCCCATAAGGAGAAGTGGTGGCTGTGGCAGGAGGTGTGAGCTGTGCATGCAGACTCCAGAAAGGATCCTGAGGCTTGACATAATGGGGAAAGGTGAGCTGTTTGGAGGATGGTTCAGATGCAACCTGTGGTTTCCCAAAGGATGATATTTTTAAATGGGAGAAGGAACTCTGGGCACAGTCTTGGATTGGTCTGGAGAAGGTGGCAGGGCTTTTTTCTGGGTGTTCTAGAGGGGATGGGCTCTGAGGCAGAAGCCTGCCACTCTTCCAAAATTGTGTAGCTTTTGAATAAAAGACTCCTTTTCTTTTTCACCAAAACTCTGCCTCTGGAGGTTGCCTGTGGGCAGTGGGCAGCAGAACCCTGTTCCTGTTCAGTAATACCATTAAGAGTAAAAGAGTATATTTGCATCCCAGAGATCTATGAGACAAAGCACAGTGCTATAACCTAAGCAAACATATTTTTGAGTGTAGTGTTAAAGATAAAAATACCAGGATAATTTTAGACAGTAATACATGTTTAATAAAAAATGATAAATGCTTTTTTGTCTCAAATTATCTAGCAACTTTAATAATCTTGAATACCAGCTTCTTGGTAAAAGAAGTATATGCATTTAAGAAACTGGCCATCATTTAAATCTCAAAGCACCGAGCCAAGCGATATTCCAAAATAATTTACTTAGATATTAAACTATTGTATATTTTTAACCAATTTTTAAGTGCTTAAAATTAAGCCCTGAAGTAGAAGAGGCAAGTCTCGAACAAGAGAAAGAGTCGCTAGGTGGAGACACATTGGCACTTGATACTAAAGAGGTCCCAGCCTTGGAAACCAGCAGGAACCATCCTTCCTTCCTCTTGGGCCTGTGGTGGTGGAAGAGGCAGTTTTGCATATCTTTGAATTGCCTTGGAGTCATTACTCTTCTTTTTTAAAAATTCTTAAATAATGGGGCACGTTCACAGGCACACAGCCCAATTATCTGGTCCTGTACAATCCACAGTGTCTGACACCTTCCTCCATTTATCCATCTCCCACCCCTTCAGTTCAAACCGGGGCCCTCTTCTGCTGTAATCCCATCATCTTGTTCTTCATCAAGCCATATTTTGGCTGCACCTTTGGTGTTCTCAGGGCATTGGATTGCATTTTTTTGCAATATGGAGAAGCTGAGAACTTTTCAAATATTTAATTTTTGGTTCCTTTTTTGCTTAACGATTCCATCTCTCTCCTTTCACATTTTACTATAAGAATTCAGGGGAACACAAGCTGCACCTTCAATATTTTGTTTAGAAATCACTTCAGCTAAATATCAAATTTCATCATTTTATCTATCACAAAACACAAAAAAACACTTTAGCCAATTTTTTGCCACTTTGTAAACATGAACCATCTTTTCTCCATTATCCAATAATGTTGGGGACCACTCTGTGTGGTTTTGGAGATTGCAACCCCAGGAGAGCAAGCTCTGAAAGGGGCTAGTAAGTCTCCCTGGAAAACCGGGTAACACAGGTGGCAGACATGACTGGACTCTAACACCGAGGGTTCCTGTGGGAATCAGGCCTGATAAATACATTGTATCCTTTGAAGCTTTCTCTGCTTTGTTTTGTATGGCCCTGGTGATATAAACCGGATGTTTAAGTTCAAGACATAAGGAATAAACTCCTCATCTCATGAAATACATCTTAAAGACCCTCTGGCATCAGCGTTACTAACAGACTTTGATCCATGACAGATCTCTGTGCTCCTTCAATTGTTATCTACAGATAATACCTGTTTTTGTATGACTATAGCCTTTTTGACATTGATTGATGGACTATGCCTGTATGATATATACCCCTACACATACCATTCCCAATAAAGCCATTTAGGAGAAGGGCTCGGGGCATTCTCCACTAAAGGGAATTGCTACCCTCTTTCCCACCGGAACAGCAAGATTGTGTCCGGGATGATTTATTTACCATCCTCAGTGGACAGGAGGATTCTGCTGGATGGAGTTCCTTCCACACAATAATATATTCCTCACTTCTGTCTGAGAACTCACCAGTATGATCTTTAACATCCATGTTTCTACAAATATTTTGTTTTGATTATGTACATGTTCTCTAAGAAGACAGTGGCTTTATTTCCAGCTTTCCTCTTTCCTTTCTAAGACTTCGCCACAATCATATTTCATGACCATGTTTCTATCAACAGTCCCTTTATGACAATCGAGACTCTGCCTAGCATGCACATCAAAAATCCTCCAGCCTCTCTACCCATTACCTAGTTCCTAAGTGATTTCTACATTTTCAGGTATTTGTTAACAACAGTCTGCTCAAGCTAATATAATATGCAGTATATATAGTTCCCATGTCTAAGAGTGCTAGTCTAGTCTATGGCCAAGCTTTTATCTAAGATGAACCTGAACTTGATGACTGACTCAGTTTCTCAGATTTTAGGATGTGTTCAATCCATGTGGTTTGGTGACTAGGTTCCACTCTAGGTGTGATGACCTCTGCTAGCAACTTTTTTTTTGTTTCTCTGGATGAAAAACATCCTCAAAGGGTAATGTTTTGCCAATGTGGAAGAGGCGAAGCAAAATATGGCAGAAGAACTAAAAGACATCAAAATGAACAAGTTCAAAACTGTTTTGAGCAGTGGAAAAAACATCTCAATAGGTGCATTATATCAAATGGAAAGTACTTTGAAGGTGACTGAAGTTTAAGCATGCAAGAATAAATAATTTTTTTAATAAATAAATTCTGGAGTTTGGGGGGTCCCCCGTCATATTATTCTATCACTGCTATAATGAGTTACTGCAAATTTGGTGGCTTAAAGCCACACACATTTTTTAGAGTTTTGCAAGTTGGAAGACTGACAGAAGTTTCTTTGGGTTAAAATCAAGGTGTCAGAAGGACTGTTCATTTTTTGGAGGTTCTGAGGAGGATCTGCTTTCTTGCCTTCTCTAGCTTCTTAAAGCCATTCATAGCTCTTACCCTGAGAAATCTAGATATTATACTTATGAAAAACAACATAAATAGAGTCATTTCAAAATGCAGTCGAAGCCCAGAGAAATTGCCTTGTACAGCTTACTCCTCAAAGCTTTGAAATGTTTGAATTGGGAAAATAACCTTTAGACTGGACCAAGCCAACATTATATTCCAGGTAACTGTTTGTAAAGCTAACAGGAAAGCAGACATCCTGACTATCGGGGCTGAAAGTTGAGAACATTCTTTAGAATTAGCACCACCATGTATAGCTAAAGAATAATGTAGTTTATTTGGAACCTATTGAAATTCCTCCTTTGGCTTACTAGCACCAATAGAAATTCCTTCCTTCCATTCATGTAATTATTTCCCTTCTCTTCTCATAATACACCTTGCCTTCTCCTCATAATTGAAATACTATGTTTCTGCCTGTTTTGGTGCCTCCCAGAATTGCAATGCTTTCAGTCTCACACTTGTTAACTCTCACTGTGGCTTTTTTATTATTAGGCTAACAGAAGGCAAAAATAATATTCACCCAGAATGGGCTGACTGATTTCCTTACACTACTACTGAACATTCATCACAAAAACTTTTGAATACAAAAAATAATTTCTACACTAAATGCATTGGTTAATGTTATTTTTGCTATCATAAATATAAATATGACTCATACTAACTTTCTGTTACTGTTGATTGAAGAAGTCATATATATAATATATATAATGTATATATATAATGCATGTATGCATATACACACACAGCATATTCCTAAAATATAAGTGGGTGGTCACTAGGTTGTGGAAGAAAAATTAGGTGAGGCAGTGCATAGAAATTTTATCAGTTAAATAGAAATGAATAGCAAAATAGAGACATGTCTTCAGATAAAGTTATACTCTAAAAATATATATTTGTTGCTAGTAATGACAGTCTACAATTACTCTTTCATTGGAAAGAAATGGCATATCGAAGAGCTAAGGACAGAAAATGAATATTTAAGGGAGGTTGTGTAATGTATTGGTGTTGGAGACAGACGTGATTTCAAATTGCATTTCTGCCCGTATTAGCTGTGTGATCTTGGGAAAGGGACTCGAACCCCTTTTCATTTTGTCTCCTTACCTTTGAAACAGACATCATGGACAGTGGTTTTCTTTTATTTAATTTTGCCTCCTAGTGTCCATTTCCACATTCTTTAGTGAACATATTTCAATATTCCTGTCGAAAACTTATTTCCCCATTTACTCTAGATGGTTCCAAGTGATCTGACATTACTTCATTCCAGGAAACCTTGGTTTGGTTAAAGGAGTGGTATACTCCACCTTCCCCATTATAGTGTTTGGTTCAAGGTGGGTACACAGGACATCTGGAAAGACATTAGCTGTGACTTCTTGGAATGAAGCCTGTCTGCATTTTCAGTATTTTGAAGATGTGGGTTTGTTTTCTCTGTAACTACAACCATCTGGCAACCAAGAGGAGAGAACCTGATAAGCTTAACAGTAGCCACTACCAAAAACCTCTCTGGACAATGGAGAGCCAGGAGACATGTCTTGGCCCATGTGGGCCCAGAATGAAGTTATGCTACAAGCCCCTTGTTTAAGCTCACTCGGTTTCAATTTTCTGTAAGTTGCAAAAGGATATTGTAAAACTAATGTACTTGGCACATAGCACTTTGTCAATAATACACATCTCAGGGTAACTAGCACATGAACAGCTTAGACTACAGAAAGAGTTTCAGTGATTCCCACTAACAGCAATTCTCCTCCAGCATGCCTTTAATTTTAATTCAACTCAGCAAGTACTTACTCATTTATTTATTAACTCAACTGATATTAGGGAATCTATTATGAAGAAGGCATTATGCCCAGGACTGTTGGTTATACTGACAAGCATAATAATGGTTACTTCAGTACTGTAGCTGATAATAAGGAGAGAACCCAGTACTTTAGCAAAATTAATTACTTGTAATCTACCAAGGAGACAAGGATTTTAAAAATTGTATAAACAGTGTGATTATGTGCCAAACCATGCAGTACCTAGGCAAATGAGTAGAATAGATAATCCACTAAAGAATAATACATAGTAAAATGAAATATATTCTAGAGAAAAATGCTGGGGTATTAAATTTTATTAGTTAATAGTTTAAAAACTAGGTATGTGAGAAAAGAATGTCTAATAGCCCAAATATACAATTTCTTTTCCCTTCCCTTTAGTCCCTTTTGTTTTGCTTTATATTTGTTACTTTTTTCCTTAAATTATTTTGGGTTGTTAATCTTGCTTGAATACACCAACAGCTTGCTATACTAGGGTCCTTAGGACTCTGTCAGAAGAAAACAGTGTTAAAACAGGAGTCTTCAATTACTTCTAACAATGAACACTTCTGGAGGGAGTCCAAGGAAAATTTATGCAGGATCACAGAGTTTCTGTGATCAAAGAGACTTTGGGGGCCATATATCCACATCTCTGGATTATTATTTACAGTGAATTTCATAAAATAACAGGTAGAGTTATTGAAAACAATTTCTTTAGTATGTACAGAAAAAATAAGATTAGACTATGGAATTAGAGTTATGGAAACATGTTTTGTAGGCAGAGACTAATGTGTAAATAACCTTTAAAAAATGACATGAGATGCCTCTATAAAAATCTGATACTATAATAACTGATTATTTTTATCCAAGGGCAAAAAATGGAATTCAACAAAATCTCTACACCTTCCTTGCTTTTATTTTAAAATATCCTCAACTGTTAAAAGAGTATGAGAGTGATCTGTGAAAGAATGAGCTAGGACCCCTATGTTGGAGGTGGGGTTGAATAAAGGTGCACAGCACTCGTTATCCATGGACTGCTAAATGAATGGGCAGGAGAGGGTGACTGATGGAGGTCACAGAAAACCTGAAGAGATGCACTTAGATACACTTCTGTGAGTCTGAATTGTGTTCTCAGCCTGAGGGTGGGAGTGAATATGGGTCCAATGGTCTGCTTCCAAGGACTCTGCTCATCTTTTGTTTTTTGTTTTGCTTTGTTTTGGCTCTAGGGTCTCAAGCCTCTGGAACCTATTATGGAAGTCTTAATAGAGAAGATTTTTTCTTGCTCTTTTCAGCCTCTTAGGTTCAAAATAATGACCCTCTTTTCTCCTTTGTGGGAATATCTATTAGTTGAATTTTACTTTCCTTTTGGATAGCACTTTGCTTATTTTAGGTACTTTTATTTAAGTATTTCATAATTTATCACATTTTGCAGAACTTTTTATATGTTGCCATTTACTTGTTCAAACATGGAAGAGGAAGTGCCAACCTTCTTCCTCCTACTATTCCCAAATCCATCATTCTACAATATATTTCCCATTCTGGCCCCAGATTAAGCTGTGGTTAAAATCTCTAATTATATCTTGAGAAGTAATATTGAAACTATCCTGTAAATTTATGCTAATTGCTATAGACAGAATGTCCACACACCCACAAATTGATATATTGAGATTCTAATCCCCAGGGTACTGGTATTTGGAGATGGGGCCTTTGAGAGACAATTAGGTTTACATGAGGTCTTTTCAATGCCCTTAAGAGAAGGTGAAGAGCCCAAACCTCCTTCCATCTCCATCTTCTGCAATCCAGGAAGAGGGCCTGTACCAGACACCAAATCTGCCAGAACCAGTATCTTGGACTTCCCGGCCTCCAGAACTGTGAGAAATACATGTTTCTTGTCTAAGCCACCCAGTTTATATTTTATCATAGCAAGCTCAAGTTGACTAAGGCACTCATTTAAAAAAATCTATTAAAGAAAACACATGGGTTTATATAGTCTCTCTAAAGCATAACTGCCTAACCATGGGCCAGTTCTCAAGGGTTAAAAATTACACTAAAGTGAAGGAAGACAGAAAAAAACCTGAGCTTGAATCTAGTCTCTATTATTTATTAGTTTTGGGACTGTGGAGAAATTGTTTTACTTCTCTGAGCCTTAGTTAATGCATCTCTAAAACTTGTTTATAATATCCACAGAGTCAAGGGGATATTGTATGTGCTGTCTCACTGATCTCTGTGATTGTGGTGGTTCATCTCTCTGGCATGCTTGAAAGCTCCCCTCTCCTTCATGGCTTGGGCAGATCCTCTCTTGAGTCTGAGTTCCCATCAAAACAACATCCTTCCCAGGTAGAGCTGAACTTTTTTTAGTTTAAGAGTTCTTTAAAATACTCATTGTGTGCCTGCACATGACAGGACTCTTCCAGGTCATTGGCACTCATCAGTAAATAAAATAGAAGGGAAAAAAATAAATAATTAAAGCCCCGTCTTTGTCACGATTTAATCTTATATTTAGATAGTTACTTCCTCTCTTAGCAGCTCCCAGTTACAAACCTTATGATTGCTTTAAGGAATAAATGCTATAATCTTTGCAATACTGTACCTATGAACCAACAGTATGTGTTGGCTCACTTTCACTGTGTAAAAACCCCTGTTTCATTTAGAAATTATTCAACTTCAAAAAACCATTATCTATGTATGGTCTGTCTTCATTTAGGTTTCCTTAGAAGCAGAGCCTGATAAAAGGATTTGAGCACAATAGATTATTTAGGAGGTGGTACTAGGAAAAATGATCAGAGAGAACAAAGGTGACCCAAAGAAGAAAAAGACACAAATACAGGGTGAATTGTCAAACATATTACTGATCTGGACAACTGCAGTTTAATCTCACCAGGAAACTCTGGGTGCCAGTATGGTAAGCCCATCTCAGGGCTAAATTATTGACCCACGAGCTGCTGTTAAGCAATTGTTTAAGGGCTTCCCATAGAGGGAATTAATTCCCTGGTGCTTTGCATCCACTGGGGAACCCTCAGGCAAAGGTGTAGGCTGACTGGGATTTAGACCCAGACGAGGTAATTTATCGGGGGATCTGCCTAGGCTACTAAAACTGTGTGGGACATGAATCTTAAATAACATTTCTTGGAAGGAAAGAATAATTGTTGAGAGTGTTAGTTCCTTAATGTAGATCTAGGTCAAATTTGCTCTGGAATTCAGAATGAAATCTGATTTATCATTCTATTTGTTCCAGGAATTCATCCTGGCTTTCTTTCTGTCTAGATAGTTTATGTTTCCAGCCATTCTTCTTCATCTATCCTTATAACCCTTGCCGTCTGCTCTGCCGGCTTCTTTCACCCTGCCCCCACCACACTCCCTTCATCTTATAATCACAATATCACAGGGAACTCTGTTGGCTCAATCTCTAAACATTCTTAGTTTGTGACCTCATGTCACCTCTAGCACAGCTATCTACTACTTCAATAGCATGCTAATTAGTCTCTCTGCTCTGACTCTCCACCCCATGGTTTGTTATTTGCCAAGAAGTCAAAGTTACCTTGTAACATTATAAGTCGAATCATATTCTTGTATTCAAACCTGTCTTCTCACACTGATTGTGAAGGTTCCTTGATCTGTATATTCACACAACCTTTAAATGCACACCTCCCACATGTCTCCCCTTGCCCAGGACAGTGCAGCACTTGGGCTCCTTGCTGTGCACATGGGGCACTCTCTCGTCTTGTAGTCCTCACATTTCTTCATTGTTTCTGCACACATTGACAAGAGGCCATGGCTGGTGGGCTCATGGCTGTACCCCCATGGACTGATTTAGAAGCTGTGTCACCAATCACAGCACAAGACCCTGAGGGCCCTTGTTCTCCTTTAAGTCAGGTCTCTGATCAAGTGTCACCTCTGCAGACATGACTTTCCTGACCATTCTGTCTAAAATAGTACCCACCACTATTCTTTATCTCCTCACTAAACTTTGTTTTTATAGCACTTTATACCATCTTCATATTTATACCAATTTATGATTATTATTTTAAATTTTAGTTTCATTGCTTGAACATAAGCTCCATGTAGGAAGGTCCTCAGACACATTAGCAAGAAGCTGAGAAAATTTCTGGACAACTGGAATGGGGAAACTGGATAAGAAAATTAAACAAGACCAAATAGTTTGATCAAATTGCATCCAGCTGGTCAAGCGCAAGACTGTGTGTACCTCCCCTAACCAGGACACTTAAGAGAAAACAGTTTATACCTCCCCTCCCCAACCAGAGAATAAATGCATAGGCTTGCTGGCCATGCTAATGCAAACAGGAGAAATAACACTGGGACGAAGGGAGGCAGCTTGAGAAGAAGCTGTTTGACTCCCTGTTCAGCTCCCTCTCCCAAGAGAAACAGCATGTTTGTGCCCCCCCCTAGGAATTTTCCCCTCCTGAGTGCCCATGTTTCCCCTGTATAAACTTGCTTCTCAAAGCTCAAAGTAAGGTGGATGTTAGGATTTTTACCTGCCGCCTTCTCAGATTGCTGGCCTCTTACATTAATAAGAATGCAATTATAATCCAATCCCTGTCTCTTTTTGTCTGAGCAGTGACAGACAGCATGAGCTCCAGACTTTGTTGCCCTCTGGTTTCAGTATTTTATCTGCTTTGCTCACTGTTATATCCTCAGCACCTAGAATGGTGCTATATCAGTCGCATATGTCAAGTTATGCCACATTAACAAGAACAACTCCAACATTTCATGGCTTAACAGGATGAGAGTATCTCTCACCACAGTCTACAAGGCAATGTGAATCTAAAGTAAAGCTTTGTTCACCTTCACTCAGTCCCGCAGGCTAAATGGATGCCCCATTTGCCACATCCTTCAGGATCACTCTGACTTTTAAATCAACTCAGAAGTAACAGCAGTCATGACTCCCACTCA
This sequence comes from Phyllostomus discolor, assembly GCF_004126475.2. Lineage (NCBI taxonomy): Eukaryota > Metazoa > Chordata > Mammalia > Chiroptera > Phyllostomidae > Phyllostomus > Phyllostomus discolor. Next base: position 97,740,753 of record NC_040903.2, read on the forward strand.
CATTTTATTGGCCAAAGCAAGTTGCATGGCAGAGGGCAGAAAAGTGTACTGTCAAATGTCATTGTAATAGTTTTAATAACCACTATAGTATTTAGCTCATATTAATAACCAATAAGTATTTACAGGATGAATAAAAATTGAGCATTTTTCATAACATCTTCCTAGGAACATAGGTAAATACACTACATTTAAATTAGAGAATATTTTAATAGATAACCTCCACAAGAATAAGATTTTATCTGTTCTACTCAGATTCCTAGCACCTAGAAAGCTCAATACATAAGCCTTGAAGAAATCCTTGATGAATAATTATATAATTAGGGTAATTTGGTGAACGTACAAATGTCCAATTGGCTGTGCTTTCAAAGGTAAAAATTTAAAATATTTATGTATACATGCACACATATACACAAAGTTTTATAATGTATACACACAGATATGAATAAGAAAGCATTTATAATTTCTCATTTCACATAGGAAAGTATAATTTAGGAATATGGAAAGAATAATGTTCATGTTAGGATGCTTAAAAGTAGTTGTGTGTTGTTGGTTTACTCTCCCAGAATATATTTATGATTCTATTAATATAATTATGAAGACAATCCTATTTTCGATATGCATAATATATAAATAAATATTTTGTGACAGTAAAAGTTTCCTTATAAAATGGGAAACTGGACTAAAAGAACAGTTCTTGAACTAAAATCTTTTATGAATTGAAATTTATCACAGAAGCTTTCTAAAGTCTATCATATAAACAATTCTTATCAGTAGTTTCTTTACAAATCATGCATGCAAAATATGTAAACTTTGAATTTCCTTAAGCAATGTCTTCAACCTGACAGAGCCAAAGAGAAAGATTGAATAAGTTTATATATAGATCTTCATCATGAAGCTAATACGAAGATCACAATTTCAGTCTTGCTCTAACTCATTTTTGCTCAGTCTAAATTATTTTATTACTTTCATATTGAGAAACTATATTAGAAAATGTAGCACATACCTTAAATCTAGATTATGGTAACACAAATATATTAATTAACTGAAAGTTTAATGAAGCAATAAAAACAAAATAATAGATATTCTGGAAAGACCAACTCCTGACAGGTATTTTCTAAGGGGCAGATTAGGATCTAATTGTGCATGTTGACTACAAACTATCACTCACAGACAGTATTTATTGAGAACTCCTAACTGTCCAGTGTTATTTTAAGCACTCACATTCTTATCAGGTTAATAAATAAGATACAATTATTATTCTATTACCAATGAGGAAGCTAAGGTATAAATGATTGAGTGACTTGCTTGAATACACATAGCCAGTAACCGTTGGAGCTCAGGCCTGTGGCCACACAGTTCGGTTTCAGAACCTGTGTGCTGGGCCGTCCACTACACCATGGCTAGTGTGTTCCCTGAAAGGGAGGTTCATGTAAATATGTAAGATATCCTACCACACAGTGAGCATCAGATCGAATGCTGCATGTTTTATACACAAGTTGCAGATACTGGAAATCTTAATACCTATATATGTATTGTATATGTTACTAATCAATATCTATCACCAAATGCCTGTTTTGTACATAACAGTACATGGGGCATTGGAAAGGAATTGAAATGCTATCTAACTAAAGAGAGATAATAAAAATAAAAATGATTTCTAACTGAATCACTAGAATTTTTTAATCAATCTATTATCTATAAAAATGTATGCCAATGATGATTGAGAAAATGTAGCTGCCCATCAACTAATAAACAAGAGGTGGGAAGTTATATATATATGTATATATACACACATATATATAAATTATTACAATACAAAATTATAAATAAGTGCCATAATAGACACATTCAAGTTAAAGCAGGATGAGGGTACTTCGCAGAGGAAGTGCCTTTAAGCTAAATCTTGAAGAATGAATCAGAGTACACTAGACAGAGAATTAAACACACACATATACATATAAATGTACACATACATATATGATATGCCTACATATATATTTACATATAGATGCAAATAGACATATATGTAGTTCTTTTTCTGTCCAGTGTATGTTCCTTCGTATCTCTCTATGAGTAGATAAATGTATCCACACATATCTATTCAATTTATATGTATATAATTTGCAATTGTATACATATAAATCCATTAATATAAATATATAGTATAGAAAATAATTAGTATATGGATTTATATGTGCAATACAGTTAGTCCTCAATATGGTCAATAGGTTCTAAAACTTTAAATAAAACAAGGTATGAGAAAACCAATGTACCACAGACTGATTGATATAAACAAGAGTTAAGTTCCTATGGCATTTCATCAATGATATAATGAAATGACTTTGAGTGAAGTGATGTTATTTGAGAATCTACTGTATGTATATAAATGTGTCAGGGTCTGATTTTAGCTGCAAATATCAGAAAATATAATTCAACAGTAATTTAAACAAATCAGGGATTCAATTTTTATCCCTTAAGAAGTCTGGAGGAGGCAGGTGGCTCAGGGCTGGAACAGTCTCCGAAACGAATGAAATGCAGGTGCCATCTCTCTGCTAGACCTTCCTCAGCATGGGGCTTCAGCTTCGTATTTGTAGTCTTGAGGTCACAAATTGGTAGTTTCACCTCCAGCACTGAATTTTCATACCAGGCATAAAATGAAGAAGAACAGAAGGACAACAAAAAACAACAACAACAAAAAAAGGTGTCTGTCCCATGGCATCATCTCCATCAAGAAATGCCAAATTAAATTTTCAGCTGAACATAATGCCTGTCTAAAATAACTAAAGGTTTTATTAGCAAGGAAGAAATGGAAAACAGTTTGGGGTAAAAAATTCAGTATGTGTACCACAGTAAGGAAGTGTCATAGAAAACTTTACAATGTTTAAAAGCTTTTGAAGAAAATAATCACTCATATTTTTATCACCTACAACTGCTGATAACAGAATAGTATGGACTGTCCAGCATTATTGTCCTTGGTTCATCTACTTTATTTTTACTAATTTACCAAATGACCATAACATACTTTATTTAAATATTCATTTATTCGGTATTTGGATTATTTCTAGTTTTTACCATTATAAGTAATGCTTTACAATCATTATTTTAATCTTAAAGTGTTTATACTATTTTAATTTACATTTAAGGTAGATTTCCAGAAATAGAATTACTAAGTTGAAGGCTCTTCATATTTTTTTAATCCCGATTCTTACTGCCTAGCTACTTAACAACAAATTATTGCTAATTACTCTTACAATAGCAGCAAATACATTATGTGACATATAACTAGATTACATAGTATAATTCTGAACTATTTTGAGTTTTGTACAGAAACATGAAAACTTGTATTATCTGTATTTTGGTGACTTAATATTTTCCACTCTTAAATGTCTTTCTTAAATTATATATTAATTTCCCTTCCAATTTATTAATTTGACTCTTGATATCATCCTTAGTAATGTGTAGGTTTTGTGATATAAACTAAGACATTAACTTTACCTGTCAAAATTTTAGGCAAATATTTTCTTTTGCTTAATGACTTTTTATATATGTATATGCTTGCAATACTAACAATGGAAATTTTTTTAGAAAACTGAACCAGTATCAAAGATAAATCTCTGACATTTTAAAATGAAGTTACTTATACAAGGGGAGTTAAATGAGAAGTTTAACGGCACACAGTTAATAAATACCTGGATCAGATCTTTACCAAAAAAGCAGGAGAAGAAGGAAGAAATAAAATATTTGATGGGAACTCCTAACTTTCCAAAGCACTATTGAAAATAAATATATGGACTAGTGTGTGTATATACACACACTAGTCCATATATATATTTTATACACACACACACACACACACTAGTGGCATCTTTCATTTTATATGTATATAAAATATGTGTATGTGTATATATATATATATATATATATATATATATATATGAATCTTTCAATAGATGATAAGTTACTGTACAAGTCTGTCAGGCCTGCTACAGCACACAGACTATGTGGCTTAAACAGAACGAACTTTTTTTCTCACCGTTCTGGAGGCTGGAAGTCCACAACCAAAGTGTCAGTTAGTGTGGTTTCCCCTGAGAACTCTCTTCTGGGCTTGCAGATGGCTGGGCTGCCTTCCTGTTGGGTCCTCACATGACCTTGTCTCTGTGGATAGGCATCCCTGGGGTCTCTCCCTCTTTTAGAAGAATACTAGTTATATCATATTAGGTCCCTCGTTAAAATGACTTCAGTTAATTTCTTCAAACACCCTACCTCCAAATACCATCCCATTCCAAGGGACTGGGAGTTAGGCCTTTCACATATGAATTTTGTAGGCAGCACAATTCAGTCCATAATAGATACTAAAAAAATTATGTCTATGTGTATATCTATCTAACATCTTTACATCAACTTCCATAATTAACAGACTCTGAAAATTGTATTACTTAGAGAACTTAATTCCAGGATTCTGTTAGATCACACCCTCAGAAATTCAAGATACTAATAAAAATATATTGAGGTCAAATTTATTTCATAATTTTAAAATCACTATTAATTTCCATAAGTGCCTTTAAATAAACCAGTATATGGAAATATATTGGTAACACATTTTTAACACAACTACAAATATCCAATAATTATTACTTTTTAAAATATATATTTAAATAAAAATATGTAAACAATTAGAAATATATTAAAATTCAATATGACCGATCATTTTACTAAAAATAACAGCATCCAAATTTAAAAGATGATTTTGATTTTTCTTTCTCTGAAACAAAAACATATATAATTACCTAAACTCATGTTATAATTTGTTCCTGTAATGCTACTGTGGTTATATTATTAGTAATGCTAATAAACTGCCTTCAGTGACTAGTGGAAACTTTCATTACCCAAAAGTGAATAAATGAATTTTAAAATAGCCCTATATTAAAAAAAAAACAACATGCTACAGTACATAAAGAGAAACCTGTTATTCCTGTAATGATACCTGGAAATTAATAGGTGAGACCCCGAATCTTGTCTTTTATTATTACTTTATATTCTCTCATCTGTAACGTACATTGCTTTACCACATTGCTTGCTTAAACATTACATATTTCAAATGCTCATTACCAAGCCCTACATTTTTTCCAGATGTAATGTGATTATATTCAGGTTGAAATATTAGCTATACAGCCCACTGAGGTACATTCTGAGAACCAAGTTCAAGGGCATATACATATTCATGATTTCAACTACTCCTTATTTTACTGTCATATTGAATTTGATTAAAGATATTGCAATTGAAAAATTAAAGTCACTATAGTCAAAATAATATTCTTTCATTTTTTTGTTTAAATAGAACATTAAATACAGAAGTGGCAAGTTCTTATTCATGGTTTTGCATATGATTTGGCAACAGCTATCATTTCAGCTTTACAACAAAGGAGACATCAGTAATTTTGCCCTCATTCATTGCTTACTTATATTTTACTATTTTTACCTTTCATCATTAGAAAGGGTTTCTTTACACTGGCAGCATAATTGAAAGGTTGAGGGAATGTAAATGCTGTAGAATCCTCAGAGATTTAGCAAGTTCCAGAGTGTATTCCCGGCTCCACTGCTCACTTGGCTGTATTACTACACACAGAGTACTGAACCACTCCAGCTCCCAGAGTCTTCTCAAATGGGGACAAAGCCTTTCCCTTAGGGTTGTGAGAACTAAATGAAAATTCTCAGCACAGAAAAATCGGTCAATGAACAAGGGCTTTAAACAATGATTTTTCTGAAAGGAGGTTATCTAAGCACTGTGAGCAAGGACATGCATCGCATAAAGTTTTGGTTAACTACTCACAGACTGAAGATATGAGAGCAGTCCCATAAGATTGTAATGGAGCTGAGAAGTTCCTATTGCCTAGTGATGTAGCCATCACAGTTTTGTAGCAGGACCATTACTCACTTGTTAGTGGTGCTGCTGGGTTAGAAACCTCCTGTGACACCTGTGGTATAACTGAATAGCACATACAGTTATGTACAGTGCATAATACTTGATAATGGTAACAAGTGACCAAGTTACCAGTTTATATATTTAATATACATGTTATTGTTATTTTAGAGTATAATTTTTCTACTTGTAGGAAAAGTTTGCTGAAAAAAACATATGCCATGTTACTCCAGCAGCTGCCTCCTGCATCTTATGTTTACTATGTCTCTTAGTTGAATCATAATTTTTCGTGCTTGATTTAACCTTGTGTTGTTTTTACAGGAACATGCTATGCAGGCTTGTAGCCTAGGAGCAATAGGCTCTGCTGCACAGCCTAGGTGTGCAGTAGCCTACACCATCTAGGTTTGTGTAAGTGCATTCACTCTATGGTGTTTGCACGATGACAAAATTGCCTAATGGCACATTCTCAAAATGTTTCTCTGTCATTAGCAGCACATAACTGTATTGAATCTTTTCTGCTCTTACTATTTTTCCTGTCAGTGCCATTAGGCTAATGAGGAAAGAGCAATCAATCCAAATTAATTAATTTAAGATATCAATTATTATCTTTCAGAACAGTCAAATGAACTGATTAAGATAATTCTATATTATATTGCTATTAAAGCCTATTATGCACATTCTGGTCTTTTATAATGGCAGCAATTTTCTACTATGCTCAGTAGTAATTCAACAAAGATACATGTTAGATTTTTATAAATGTTAATATTCTAATTTACAATTTAAATGGAGATTTAATAAATACTGTTTTGAAATCCAATTTGCATAATTTGTCAATAATTTCTAATCCATTTGTAAAGTGTTAGTATTTAACATATAAAACCTTACATTAATATTCTGGTATTCATTTGAAACAATTTTTTTTTTGCTTTGGCCATTGTCCCATTTTCTGTAAGTTTCATACATGTATACTTATTAGCACATCTAATAGAGTTATACACATGTACCTGTAGCTACATCCTCCATTCATAAGGTTAAGAAGCTAAAAGATGGATCAGATGACGTAATGGTTGACCTTCTTGGTCACTGAATTGAGCCACAGTTGTTAACTCTTGCTATGTACGTTTAAAGATGTACACACACACACACACACATGAAAGGGGCAAGTGAGAAGGCTAGAAGGTCTATACTGGAATTCAAATCAACTAACACATACTGGATAGGTAAAGGAGAATCAGAATGTGGCTATTAGGAAGGTGAATATTAAATAGGGAGAGAAGATGGTAGGTAAGCAATTTGAACTTAGGAGGCCCAGGAATACCACAAAATAAATGGGATAAAGTAGAACCTAGAGACTGGCACTACTGAGACAATTGAGTTGTCCAGGCACTACAGCCAAGAGTGCTGATGGCATGGCGGGCTGCAAGTCAGCACTGGATCCATTTCCTATGTGGGCACAGGGTCTAGGGACAAGATTAGTTACGGGTGCTGGCAAATAAGGCACAGCAGTAAGTGGAAGATACAATTTGAGAAGCAGGTTGTATGGGTGGTTAAGAGTATGGACTCTGAGTCATATTCCCTGGATTACTTTACCTATAAAATGAGGATAACAATACTTCCTATATTGTTATAGGTGCTATATAAATATTTTGTAACTTCATAGAAACCTCTAGACCCAATCTAGTCTAATAGTTAATAGTTAAGAAGAGGAACATAGTTTCAACTTCTGTAGCTAGGAGTCAAGAGTCAGAACACCAAGTACAGTGGTTCTACCATCCAAACTAGAACTCTGGGCTGAAGGCAAGTGGAGTTTTGACACTGAATCAAAATAAAAGGCCAGGGGTCAGTGGTGGCCATTGTTCAGAGAAAGATGGCAAAGAAGGAAGACAATACTAAATTCATCTAGACTGGGAGTAGGCTGACAGGGGTGAAGATCAGACAAATCTGCTTCCCACTTTGGTCCAAGTTGGCTTAGGAATTGAAATGTAATTGAGGTTTCAGGTACAGAGTATTCTTGAACCTAAACATATAGACTGGGTAGGGGTGGCAGATAAAGATTGACAAGGTACCAGAATGTGGATAATGGATCAAATATCTCTATTGTGGGGAATGGAGAGTTGCCAAAGTTAGAAACAAGGTGTTTTATTTTACTATGTGGTTTCTCTAGAGAATATAATTTTCTTAATGGGTGAATCCATTTCAGAGTGGTGTCTAATTTTCATCTCTGTACCCTTGAACTGTGCTTCTCAGTGTTTTACATATAAAAGCATTAAATAAAATATTTTTAAAAAGAATGAATGATTAATGAAAACAGTATGAACAGATATACTCTGTAAAATATAATTGCAAGTTATTTTCTATTCTAATTCATAGTACTACATGTCCAATTATCACAAAGAAAAGCTCTTTTCTTATCTTCGAGGGATAGCATATGGGCCATTTTTACTGAGCTCTCATTCTGGAGCACAATTCCAAGACAAGCACAGGCACATCTAATGCTGCAGAAAAAGCTTTGATTAACTGTCTGAACAAGGTTATTAGCCTGAAGCAGACACAGCCAAGTGGAACTGAGATCCAGTGTACAAAGGCTCTATATCAAATGGCAAAGTTGAGGTGAAAAGCTAAGGGGTCACAAGCAAGAAGAAAACAGGGTTTAAGGTCAAGGTTTGGATCAACTAAAGCAGGTAAACAAGATGGATTGCTGTCAAAGAGGGAGAAGAAAAGCCCCAGAGGCAGAATTTAGCCAGGAATTGGAGGTCTATTCCTTTATTCGATTATTGATTACAGAGGGTGGGGAAAAGTAGGTTTACAGTAGTTCATTTGGAAAATGACATAGTAAATAATAAATAAAAATATGAAAATAAACTCCGTTTCGTATATTCTTGACTGTAAACCTACTTTTGCCCTACCCTGTATATTAAAGTCAGAGGTAATGGTGTCTAATTTATCTTGGACACATTATTTAATCTTGTTAAGCCTAGTTTTCTCATAAGAAGTGGGAATACTATTGTTATTTTTAGATCAATGGCCTAAAGCCTACAAATTATTTAATACAGTACCCCATGAAAGTTATAAATGAAAACAGGAAAAGAGTCAGGTCTGCACTTGCTAACGGTGTGACCCCCAGACCATCTGACCTCTCAGAGTCTCTGGTAATCCATAACCATTCACTTATCTTTGGCTTATCTCGTGGCTTATCTTTAGCATTGGAGATAATGGGCCCAACATCTGAACAACCACCTGGCATGGAGTGAGTACTCAAACAGTCATTGCTGTTGACCACATTATATCCATCCATATTCTTAAAAGATCCCTTTTGTTCAATGTTCATTGCTAGGGTGCTTATCTCAGCTAAGATTTACTACCTAGAGATTGGTTTATTATAAATATGTCTCATAAAATATGTATATGCGAGTTTGGATTTTTGTTAGTCAAATATTAGCTTTCCTCTTCCTTGCATTTTGGGAAGAATATACTTCCTTCTCCACGGATTGTGGGCTGTCCTCTGAAACTAGCTTTGGTTAAGGGGATAGTAACAAACGCAAGACAATAACCATGCAGTTTGACATGCTTCTGCTCTTTGATGATCTAGCCCAAGAACAATATGCACGGATGGCCCCCAGTCCAAGGAAAATGAAGAAACACATGGAGCCTCAGCCTGGAATCAACCCAGGAAATCCCAAGAGAACCAAGCACAGCTGTATCCAAACCACAGCTGCATGAGCAAAGAATACATTGCCATGGTGTTGGGAGGAAATGTATTACACAGCGATACTATGACAAAATGATTAATAAAGTGCTTAATGAAATACCTAATAAAATGTTCAAGGAGGGCAGATATGGTGCAGTGTGTTCTTTAGATTCTCTCTGAAAGCCCACTGTGCATGGTAGAGGGCATCAGGGTTGGCATTTGAGTATGAAAGAAGTGTCAGCATTAGCAGCCATGATAGTTTTGAGTGAAGAACTAACTCGGGGAATGCTATTGCGAAATAAGCAATAACAACAGTGACAGACAAAGAAAATGGCAAATTTTCCAAACAAGGTGTGAAAAATTTAACAGTCCATATTCTTTAAAAACAATTTAAGGGAGCAGTTTAAGGACATGGCTTCAGAAATTCAATATAGGTATTAGAAACAGGCAGACAGATCACTCTTTTCAGCATAGTGTTCTGCTACAGGATGAGACACTCACTTCGTATTGATCGGGTTGTATTATAATCTGGAAGAGCAGATGTTACTGTATAGAACTGACAGGAGAAATGCAAATAATTTCTGATTAACAAATAACTCCATCAATCTTATTATAACAATCTTCATTGCCCATAAATACCTACTCAAATGCAATTTGAAAAAAATGTTAACATCTCACTGATAATCTTACTAATTACTACATTGAATAAAATCTTTGATAGACATTTACTTACATTTGTATGATTTGTATTTTTTACTTTTTGAAAATTATACTTTAATAATTTAAATTAGGACAAAAGGATGGAGGCCTACCTCTAATGCTGGCATGGAGGCCAAGACCACTGAACTGAACTTCAAGGCAGCACCCCTTCCCCCACAACACACACCCTGCCCCAGGGCAGCAGTGCAGGAAAGAAAGAGAAAAAAAGAAAGAAAAAACTCAAATAGAGAGACATGCCAGCTAAATTGCTATACAGGAGTCCTTACCCAAGGGGTATGCAGAGAGGCCACATGGGATAGAGACACCAGCTACAGCATCTTGGAGACTGAAAGCTGAGACCTGTTCCCCTGCTGTTTTTTAGGCCCTTGCAGAAGTCAGAAAGGAGACATAAATCAGCAGAGAGCTGGTTAATACAACACGCTGGTATGGCAGAGAACAGCAGTTATTTGGATGTGTAGTTACTCTGCCTATGACCATTTGGAATGTATGTGATGATAGCTTTCTAAAAAAAAGAAAAAAGGGCTATTTCTTACTCAGAGATAATTCAGGGGTCTTAATCATTAATAAAACTTGATGCATACCATAAACACATTTTTAAACATCCCTGAGAGGATTTCACAAAAATGTCCAAGTGCACTTCATTAGATGGGTACTGGAATTGGTGTCCCAAGGCTAATTTAGAAGCTCTCTCAAGTAAGTCAAAGTGCCTCTTCAAACTGGAAGGCATTATTCACTATTTTTTCCAACTGTGTGACCATGGTGTTGCAAGCTCCCTAGAGGGGCAAGTTTAAATTAATTTATTACTTTCAGGAGCCAAAGCAGAGGTCAAGGTCTTTGATCATTTTGTATGTCAATCTGTAATGATCTGTTAGGCTAGGTGTTAAATACCTGAAGGGACACAAACAATGATTTGACACCTGCGATACTGTCAGTCTAAAAAAATTCTAAACATTATTTGGTTTTGTTCATATTTATAGTAATTCCTCTCATTGTTCCCAATTCTTTTTCATTCCCCATGTTCTCTCCTCTTTCTGTGCCTTTTCTATTTTATGTGCCTGTCACTACTTCCCTTGTGTTCACCTCACTCACTGGTCAACTTTTTAGATTCGCCTTCAGTTAGAAACATCAGATGGCCCTGGCCGGTGTGGCTCAGTTGGCTGGGCGGCATCCCACAAACCAAAAGGTCCCAGGTTTGATTCCAGGTCAGGGCACATGCCTGGGCGGCAGGTTCAGTGAGTGCAAGATGTGACTGATCAATGTTTTTCTCTCCCTTTCTCCCTGTCTTCGCCTATCTCTGAAATCAATAAAAGAAAAAAAAATAAGTTAAAAAAAACATTAGATGGAGTTCTGAATCCATGCTTAGTCTGAAATGTCTTTGTAAGCCAATAGCATATCACTTCTTAAAATGTATTAGTTGCTTATTTATGTGCTTTTCTCCATAAGAAAAGTAACTGAAGATTGGTATGAATTAATTTCCGTATGGTTTGCAATACAGCATATGCATGGAAAACATAAAAGCTCCTCAGCTTTCATTGAATAAATCAATGAATAGATAAATGAAGAAAGAATAAATTATTTTAGAAATCTGGCCTGACAATCTTCTCTCCATCACTGGGGACTTGTTCAAGAAGTTTCCTTAGTTACCCCTAGCACTCATATAGTATTTCATATGCAGTATGTAATTTTACTCTTAGAAAAATCCCGTGAATTAGATGTTACCCTTTTTTTATATGAAGATATGGAAACTTTGGTATATTAAGTAAGTTGTCTCAGGCCATTGCCAGTGTGTCTTTCTTAAGCCCAAATCTGGCCTGAAACCACTTACATTATAATGCTTCTATGGGTTTTGATTTCACTGCAATTATATAAGGAGAACATATTTTAGCTGTGGACACATATGTAAAATATTTGGCAATATCCTTAAACACTTTTTTGTTTATAAGAAATTAATTTCATTCATCTCTTATTTACTGAAATAAGAAATGTTGAAATATCTCTCACTGAACATCTGAACATCTATTTACTGAACATCTCAGGTATAGTCCTGGTGCTGAGCATCTTGCGTGAATGAGAAAGACTTCCTGCTCAGGCCAAGGTGTCAGAGAATAAACAAATACATAGAAAAATATTAGATGTTGATGGAGCTTATGCATACTATTAAATTTGGCGATCCAAGATGAATTATGTAGCTTCTTTAAACTGAATGATGAGATGGTCTTCCTGAGCAGATCATGTGCAAGCTGTGATCTGAATGACAAGAGTCAGAATGGCAAAAAGAGGGAGGGGCCTTTCAGAGAGAGGAAACATCTCATACCAATGCCCTAAGATGGGGCCTAATTTCTCCAGCAATAGAGGTGAGGCCATCATATGAGGGCAAGAAGAATGAGGATTGGTTCTGAAGGCAGTCAGGAGCCAGATTATAAAAACTATAAATCACATTAAGAATTTTAGATTTTATAATAAGTATGATGATGTATCTGAGCGATTGAAATGTCTTGGGGAAGTTATCTTCTGGGCATAAAAAGCTTTGTCCAAATAAGCTATTCAAATATCATTTTCTATGAGCACCACAATATAGAAAGGTTAGGAAGCTCTGGGAAGGCGTGTTTACTGCTGGGACTTTGATTTAATGAGGCTTGGAGTTGCAGAATGACTATACTTGATTGGCCTAATTTCCTTCAATCAATTTGCCTTATTCTGTGAACTAATGTTTGCCTGCTGCAATCTCTTAGGAGTGATTTTCTGAATCTTGTACCAGAGATTAAAACTAATACAAATGTGTCACCCTTGAAAGGTGACACTAGCCTTGTGCTTTGCAAACCCCTGGTATTCTTCATTCATAAGACACGTACTGAGTGTCTGCCTGAAATCCAGTATTTTTCTAAGTGCAGATGTATAGCAATGAGAAAGTAAAATTCCTTCCTTCCTTGATTTATATTTAAATGGTGAGACAGAACATAAATACATAAAACACTAACACATTAGATGGTGGCAATTGCTAAGAAGGAAAATTAAGCAATAAAGGAAAATAGAAAATATGAGCTGAATTTTTACAATATCACTTAGGTCATGAAAGACTTTAAGAGGTGAGGCACTGAGCATGAATTGTGTAGTGAAAGATAATTCTAGGCAGAGGGATCAAAGGAGCAAAGTCTCTGAGACTGGAGGTGTGTGCCCAGATAAGAAACACACCCAGTGTAGTAACAGGTGAGTGAGTGTGCAGGGAGGGAGAAAACAAAGGGGTTAGAGAAGGGAATGGGGGTGGGAATGGAGGTGGGTCAGACTGTGTAAGGACTTTATAATTCACTCACAGAGAAACAAAAGTCCCGGAGAGTTCCGAGCAGAAGCCTCTGTTTCGTTCAGACTAAATCAAGGATGAGTTAGGTGTTGGGAGGATGGAGCGCCAGCTATGTTAGGATTGTAAAGGACGCACAACAGTCAACATTTTATATTTCAAACTTGTTCTCCTTCACATATCATTTTCAAAATAAATTTTACTCCATTTTCATCAAATATATGTATTCACTATGGAAAAAACAGTAGCCATAAATAAGAACAGAGAAATCACATAATTCCAACACAGATAAAACACAGTTAAGGTAGACTGCTGTACACCTTTCCAGTCCTTTCCCTCTGCTTAACTCCATCTCTTGAGTGAGTGAGTGTATGTGTGTTTTGATCTCTTTACTTTAAAAATGTAGGCACTCATACTAAATATACCTTCACAGAAATGTTCATTTTGAATGTACTGCTACTTCAGACATGGGTTAACTTTGCAAAGTAGTAGATTTTTTAAAAGGTTTTATTTATTTATTTTTAGAGAGAGGAAGGGAAGGGGAAAAAGAGAAAGAGAAACATCAATGTGTGGTTTCCGTTCATGTGCCCCCTTCTGGGGACCTGGCCCACAACCCAGGCATGTGTCCTGACTGGGAATTGAACCAGCAACCCTTTGGTTTGCAGGCCTGTGCTCAATCTGCTGAGCTACACCAGCCAGGGGCGAAGTAGTAGCTTTTAGAAAAATCAATCACTTTATCACTTAGTAATAATTCTTCTTCATTTTTAAAGAAATGGACCATTTGTCATCTATACACAAAAATCAATTTCAAAGCCATCATAATAGGTTAAAATGTTTTTCATATCTCACTATGTGAAACTTGTTTCACTAGGATTGCAAAGAAATGTTCACATAGAGATTGAGACTATTCATTATTTGTTTTGCATTTGGTATATGTTTTGATTCAGTCCCACACTAAGTGGAAGCTGAAAACACTATTTGCGTGAAAATAGAACAATAATATTAAACTAACATTACCAATTTTATGACATACTTGGGGTGAGAAGTATGTTAAGAATTCCTTTACATTCTTGTGACATACTAATGTAGTTATCTATCATAAGATAAACAGCTAGTAGAATGCTGAGTGTAAATTACGTATAAATTAAGAATATAAATTAGTTCAATTAAATTTTGGCCAATTTACTGTTGAAATGCAATGAAAATAAAAAATGTGAACTACTAAATATATTTACTAGAGTAAATCATTGTTTCAAGAGAAAAAATAAATATATAAGTGTTATCAGTTCTCTAGAATCCTTTCATTTTGAAGCATGAAAAATATATTTTATGCTACAAATACAGAATAAAAATGTTACATATTAAATAAGTAACATATCATATTATAGAATGTATATGCTTTTAAACTGGATCTATAAAATGTACCTCTAAAGGTACAAAATGTTACAAACTTATTACTGGCTTAGTGAAAGTACATATCAATAAAAATCAACAACATTGACTAACATTATACAGGGTATACATTATTTTTTTGAAAGACAACAGGGGAGAAAAAAATTAAGAGCCACTTCTATTAAAGATTCGAAAAAGGTTTATCATTTTCCCCTATTGCTAAAGAGATTATTGGAAAAGTGATATCGACATACAAGATGATGTTATTTTTTTAAGTCTATTGCTTTTTATTTGAAAGTTTACAGATACAAATAACTCCCTGAAACCTATACTATGAATTCAGTTATTCAGTAATAGGCTAAAAAGAAAATGAGTTAATACAAAAACTGAGTCTCTCTCTCTATATATATTTACTCATATACAATCATATATATACACTAATATATATGCATATATATGTATTTGTATATAAATGG
This sequence comes from Phyllostomus discolor, assembly GCF_004126475.2. NCBI lineage: Eukaryota > Metazoa > Chordata > Mammalia > Chiroptera > Phyllostomidae > Phyllostomus > Phyllostomus discolor. The sequence continues at coordinate 97,756,244 of NC_040903.2, forward strand.
ATGCAGGTGAAATAAAGTCTATTCCTTTCCCTACATTCATATTTAATATTCAATTATTATTTAAATACTAGTATATTCTGAAATAGTTTTAGATTAGATAATTTATGCAATGCTAGGCTAATAGTAATTAATATTTATTTATTTATTCTCACCTGAGGATATGTTTTTATTGATTTTTAGAGAGAGGAAGGAGAGCGAGAGAAAAAATTGATATATGAGAGAAACCTCGATAGCTTGCTTCCACCCCTGTACTCACCTTGACTGGGATTAAACCAAAACCTAAGTACATGCCCAGATCAGGAATCAAACCTGAAACCTTTTGGTGTGCAGGATGACGCTCCAGTTGACTCAGCCACCCATCCAGGACACTAATGAATATTCACTGAATGAATATTGATAGTAAGAATATTTTTATTTCAACAAATCTAATTTTTTAAACTAAAAAAATCAAATAATCAATACTGTAAATGAAAATTACTTTCCTAAAATTCAAATTGGAAAAGTATTGTTTCTTGATTTTCTAAGATATGTAACTTGATTTCCAATATTTTAATTTTTTAGTTTATATCAAAACTTTATCACTAACACACTAGAGTCATTTTTTTGTTTTGTAACTATGCAGTTGACCCTTGAACAGCATGTGGGCTAAGACCATTAACCCCCATACAATAAAAAATCCCCATGTAACTTAAGTCCCCCGGAACTTAATTACTAATAGCCCTTGGTTGACTGGAAGCCTTACAGATAACATAAAGAGTTGGTTACCACATTTTGTATATCATATGCATTATATACTATATTCTTACAATAAACTAAGCTAGAGAAAAGAAAATGTTAAGAAAATTATGAGAACCACAATGTACACTTACAGTATTTATTTTTTTTTAAATCTGTGTATAACTGAACCAGCACAGTTGAAGTATTGTTCAAGTGTCAATGGTAACAAGAAGTGTCAATGGTAACAAAAAATGTTAACCAGAGGAAAAAAATTATACAAATATAACACATATGGATGACAATATGCAATTTCACTGAAGTTACACATGACAATCCTTTGTATAGGAAAATAATATACAAAACAATATATTAGGACAAAGATATAAGTGAAATATTAGGGTAGAAGTGCTTTAAATAATTTCTTTCTATAGTACTGAAATATAGATATTTGAAAAAACTATTTAAAACTCAGAGCCACTATTAGATTTCTGCCTGTATGAGCCTCAAGGATATTCCCAGGATCCAGTGTGTGTATGAGCTCCAGGAGCCTGATGGGGGCAGACAGGAGCACCTGTATAAACACTCCATAATTAAAATGTATTTCCCTAGACACCGTGTCTCCAACATCGACATGGGAAGGTGACAGTCTGAAAACTGAACTCTTCAGAGGTAACTGCAGAGAATATAGGCTGCCTTGAGCTAAAAGAGACTCTGTTCTGAGACAGTTGTAAGAAGGAAACGAGAGCAACAATATCCAATCTTTTTAATCATAGCATAGATAAACTAATTACTAATATTCTGTCACACCAAAAAATATATTATACCTTTTGCTGATCTGACAAAAAAACAATAGGCATAATTTGGCTCATTCACACCGGATGGCTATTGTTGTGTTGGCTGTTGTCATTTTTTAACTTGACAACCTAAGAAGTATTTAGTGCCCCTGACTAAATAGAACTACATGTTTTTAAAATGTTTGCAGCACACCAGTTGAAAATCACTATTCTAGAGCAGAGTTTCTCAGCCATGGCTCTGTTGACATGGGCTGGATAATTATTTGTTGCAGGGAGCAGTCTGGTGCATTGTGGGATATTAAACAGCATCCCTAGCCTCTACCCACCAGATACCAGTAGCACCCCACAAGGAGGAAACCAAAAATGTCCCCAGACATTACCCAAAGTTCCCTGGGAGGTTAGGGCAGAGGGATATTTAAAATAGTTAACATGCTTTACCTAAAGATTTTATTTCCGGCTCTCCTCTCTTATAGTTTGACTTAATATTTTCTTTTCATACATTTACTTTGTCACCTTTTAATAAATATTGTTATACTGGATCAACAAAAAGGAAATGCCTTTACTAATCTATGATTGATCTATGCCTCTAGGAAAGGTGCTTTTATCAGTAAATTTTCCTGCAATGTGATTTAAATTTTAGTTTTTCCTAATTATACTTCTACAAATGGGCAGAAGTTTTTAGTCTCTATTCATTATAGTAAAGTGAGAGAGAGAGAAAAAAAAAGCAAGGACTGGTGTGTGAAATTAACTTTCAGAGAATCCCTATCTAGAGAATTATCCTACTATGACTGGAAAAGTTAGCCTAACCATCAGAGCTCACATATAACAATTACCTCAATATCTCATCCTCTGAAAAATCTAACTTTACTTGCAAGAGTGAAAACCAGAGTGAAGAATTTAAAAGCATTCAAAATAAAAATTACAATTATCCATGCTAACTGAAATTCTGTAAATATGTTGACAGGAAGCTAGATATCACATCTTATTTTTCATTGCAGGACATACCAACAGTTAATAAAATATGGCTTTTGATAATATCTCTTCATTATTAGTTATAAAATATATTTCTTAATGTTTATTGAATGGGACTTCTAACAAAGCTTGTGATCTTTCTAGAGAATGTCATTAGTAGATTTTATGAAAACTTACATAGAAGACTACTTTACTCACCATCTCAGCACTCTTCTGTCTCACGAGACATTTTACAAAAGGAAGAAAGATAACTGGAAAAAAAACTCCCCCGATTTTAAAAACATTCTCAGCTGAAATAGGGTTATGCCCTTTACAACATTGTTCTTTCTTTTTTTGGCACAAAAATTTCTCTTCTGCAGTTCCTTGACAAACTGTTTATTTTCTAAGTACTTTTTTTTTCCCGAAATTAAGTGTTATTACCTTTTTTCTTGGATGAGTGCTAGACCAGAAGCTATGTGTTAATGGCACCCTGTCATTTTCTTCTACACTTTGTTAACTTACTAAACAAATCCAGAAACATTGAGAGATGAGACATAGTTCATTAATTATTGACATGAGGTGGAGAGTGCCATTGGTTTTCATGATGTTAATGTTTCTGAGAAATCATACCCAGGGACTTACTAGTAAAATGAAATTTATAAATTTATGCTGTTAATCTCAACCAATCCTGACTGAAGTTTCCAGTTTCATACTCCCTCTAATACTGCTTATAAAACTGCCTATCCTGCATGCATAACATATACTCAATAAACCATTATTCAAAGAAAGTCAATGATAGTGAGATGTCACAGTTTTTTTGTGATTAAAAAATGCTAAACATATCTGTGAAACTTAAAAATGTAACATATGGTTTCCTAAGAGTCGAGGGCAAAAGAGAGCACCAGAGTAGCACATCAGCTATATTTCAGTTACATGTAGGAAGGAGACATAGAGATTCCCCAGTGCAATCATATCTCTTTCAAGATTACCTCGGGGAATCAGCTAAAAGTGGTTATTTCCTACCCTAGATAATCTGACTGTGCAGGTGGCAACCTTGCTGTTTTTAATTATCATGCATGTTTGTTAGAGGCTATAAATATGCTTCCTGGCTCTACAGTTCTATGAAAGTCTATATATAAAACAGAGATAAGTCTTTGCTGGTGTAGCTCAGTGGACTGAGTGCTGGCTTGTGAACCGAAAGGTCACCAGTTCACTTCCCAGTCTGGGCATATGTCTGGGTTCTGGGTTGCAGGACAGATCCCCAGCTGGGGCATGTGCAAGAGGCAACCAATCTACATATCTCTCTCACACATTGGTGATTTTTTAAGTTAGTTTTACTTTTTATTTATTTTTTAAATCTATTGTATTTTTGCCATTACCATTTGGTCCTCTTATACCCTTCTCCCCCCAACAAGCACCACACTATTGTCCATGTCCATGAGTCCTTTTTCCTTTCTGCTCAATCCCTCCACCCCCTAACCCCTCCCACCACTAGCTGTCATTTGTTCTCCATTTATGAGTCTGTTTCTGTCTTGCTTGTTTAGTTTGTTCATTAGATTCCATGTATGAGTGAAATCATACGGTATTTGTCTTTTTCTGACTGGCTTATTTCATTTAGCATAATGTTCTCCAAGTCCATCCATACTATTGTAAAGGGTAACATTTTCTTTTTTATGGTCAAGTAGAATTCCATTGTGGAAATATCCCATAGTTATTTTATCTACTCATCTGCTCATTCTTTCACTCTTTCTCCCTTCCTTTCCTTCTCTCTAAAAATAAATAAGTAAAATCTTTAAAAAATAAAGAAAATAGAGACCAGTTCCACCTTGCCTCTCTGGATCTATGGTTAGAGCTGTGGTTTCCTTTTGTAGAAGTTTCTATATTTGATTAGTAGGTGATGATATTAGAATGCAGCAACATAATTCAGTTTTGTTCTTTGTTTGTTCAGGTCTCCACCAGCAGATGTAGCTGGTAATAAAAATACATTTCAGTCTTCATTAAGTTTAGTCTCTGAGAAAAAATTAAATTTATAAGACATCAGAGTGATAGTTTAAAAATGCAAAGACAATATGACAAAAATGAAATATTCTCTAAGGTGTTAATCCTTAATATGATACAACAATCAAAATGTTTTTAAGATTGTCTTTTGTCTATTTCATTTTACTTTCTCTTTTATTAAAATGTAGTTTTAATTGGGGTTCTAGCAAGTAGTATGGATAAAGAGTTGATATTAAATCAGTGTGGTTATTTCCGCACTGATTTAATATCAACTCACATCTTAATATTAATATTAATTTAATATTCCACACATCTCTATTTCCATCTGCCTTGAAATGAAAATAAATTATTACTGCCTATTTGTATCTTTTTGCCCTTTTTCATCTCTCCTAACACTCTGCCTGGTGGAGAGGAGTGGTGTGATGTGACGGTCCCAGCTTCTGTCGTCAGGCTAACACAGAAGATGCTTAATACTTATCGTGACATCAGACCAGTTGTTCATCCTCTATAAACCTCCCGTTTTCATCTACAGAGTATGGATAATAACAGTGCCTGCAACTTACAATTGCTATGGGTGCCAAATGAGATGAAGACACCATAAAATGAGAATTATAATTGTTGTTTTACTGTACACACCCAGCACCTACATGAGTCCCTGCCATATAACAGATACTACTCCATCCATATTTTGTCAAATGAATAAACGTACAAATGATACAGCAATTACTTTACTGCATTTGGAAAATTTATTTCCTGGATACATTATCGGAGAACAAAACATAACTACTGATAGACATTTAATTATCAACTGAGTACACTACTGGTGTAATAGATCTTCCCTAACCGCATTTGGCGACAATGATTGAGACCACACTCTTCCCTTTTTCTAGTTACCAAACTATGTTAGTTATTTAGTAGTAGTTACAATATTTTACTCTTTTTAGCCTATGATGTTCTTTCAAGTTAAACATCTACTTGTTCATGTGTTTTTGTTACCCAGTAGTAGTTTATTATTCCTTTAAACTTAATACATTTTAAGTCATTCTTAAATACTTGATAAAGCTGAAAGAAATAAATTCCTATGTAGCATGGTTGCTCATATAAAGACATTAAATATGCCTTTTTCATTCAGAGATTAGCAAGGGAAAACAAAAAATAATCAGAACATGTGGAAAAGCAATAAGTGTGCCTACATCTAATGCTCAGAAGTACTTAATATGTTAGCATCTCTTCTCCTCTATAGAAATCCACAACATAATGCTAGAAATCAATAAGATCACAGAGGTTCTCAAATTATGCTAAAATGCATTGGTTCCTTTTTTTAGGGTATTTTTAAATTGTTATTCTATTACAGTTGTCCCAGTTTTTCCCCCTTTGCCCAGTCCACGCCTGCTCCCACAGTCAATTCCCACACTGTTGTCCATGTTCATGGGTCCTTCATACATAGAAGGGACACGTCTAGTCCCTTCCCCTTCTTTTCACCATTATGCCCCTCCCCTCTGGCCACTGTCAGTCTGTTCCATGTTTCCATGTCTCTGGTTCAATTTGGCTTGTTAGTTTATATCATTCATTAGATTCCTCTTACAAGTGAGATCATATGGCAGTTGTCATCCACTGCCTGGCTTATTTCACTTAGCATAATGCTCTCCAGTTCCATCCATGCTGTCACAAAGGGCAGGAGCTCCTTCTGTCTTCTGCTGAATAGTATTCCATTGTGTAATTGTACCACCATTTTTTGATTCACTCATCTACTTATGGGCACTTAAAAATGTATTGTTTCTGAAATTAATGTATTTCACATCATTCATATTTATTATGATAATTATAATAATATTAAAAAGCAGTGTGATTATACCTAGAGAGTCTGGTAGTCTCTACTCATTCATGGTGGTTGGTACCCAGTGTTATATGGCATTATGTCCCAGGGCATAATACATTCTACTTAGTAAATATTTCCTTAATGATTGAACAAAAATAATGTGAGTCCATGCAAATCATGATTTCCTAGTAAAGTTGGGTTGACAAATAAAACTTTCAATCTAATATTCTGAATATTTTATCTATTTCTATTTTCTACTAAAATTAAATACAAAATTAAAACCTGACATGAGACTTCCCTAAGTGGATAAAATCATTTAAGCCTGTTAAATAAAATTTAATCAATCTCAATTAATAAACACAGGCAAAAGTTAGGTTATTTCTTGTAAATGCCTTGGATAACCATAAAAATGGTATGACATAATCACTTGTACCAATCCCTGCCATCTGGGAGTCCCCATTGTACGAGCCAGCCACTGCAGAGGGTGAGTGATGTCTGCATTCCCACTTTACACCACCCTGTAACTTCACGCCCCGAGCATCATATCAGTTTTAGAAATCTAAAGCTTCCAGTTCACAAACTGTTCTTCTATGTACAATGAACACTTTATAAATACTATTTATTGATTTGGTAATTTTAATTTTCCTATTTTTGGATTTTTGACATTTCTAATACATTAAAATTGCTGAGTAATGTCAGAAACTATATTTTTAAACTTAGAAAATTAATTATTGATATGTAGTGGGAATTAATATATTTTTATAGTATGTACTTTTAAAAACTCCACTGATAAAATTTAAAATTGTGACAGTAAAACATAGGCTGATAATATTTCTGGTATTTATAAATTTTCTTTTCATATTGAATGATATAAATATAAAAGGTATAAATATGACTACAATATTGAGAACACTATATATATTTATAAAACTTTGATTAATAGTCTCTTCTGACTTACATAGTTATTTTCTATATTCTAAATATGAATATGGAAAAAAACAGTCTAAATAAATAAGAACACTAATTGTGTGTGGGGGTAATTTATCTATGTGAAGAAACACACATATATAATCATATGTAGACTAAAGTAAATTATATTAATAGTTTTGGTAATGCTCACTACCACAGTAACATAATGAGTTTTGAGCTATTTATTTTACTTACAATGAAAATAGTTTGAATAAACAGTATAGTAAGAATCAGCAAATTAATTATGGATTAGAAGTAAATAGCACCAAAAATTTCGTATAACATTCAATAGTGGAAAAACAACAAGCAGAAAATGCACCTCAATTTACTTACAAACTAAAATATTAATAGACAAGTTTCTCACTGAATAGAAATATAAATTGTTATATTGTGGGAACTGAAGATGCTTATATTTTTATATCACAAAGGTTGAAAATATGATACATGATGTAAGAGATAATATAAGAAGGCTTTAACATTAAATTAGAGGGGAGAAAAACTTAACATGAAACCTTTTTGTTGATGCAAATTATCTATTGCTGGATAAAGCATAGCATATCATTTGGGAATAAGAAAGCCACTTTTGTTCACATTTAAAATATTATAGCTGTCACTTAAAAGCTCTAGAGATACAGAGGAAAAATGTGCTTGTAAGAAAGTAAAAGACTAAAAATGTTAGAAAAACATTGTCCATCTGAATTATTCTGACAAGTAGAATAATGACATTTAGGGGAAAAAGGAAAATAACACATAAGTAGCCCTGAAAAAATGTCCTATTATAGGTACAGATATGATTATTTTAAAATAGTTAAAACAACCTTGAATAGGACTATAGTAACATAGCAAATTCCAGGATAATCAGTTGATAGTCTGTTGATTGTAACCAGAAATGTTTCTAATAAAAATATAAATATTTAAAAGTCTAGTGGGTTGACTGAAACATATCTGGAGAATATGGAGTAAGTAATACATTTGTCATATATCAAAAATTAAGATATGCATTATGTACATATGCCATTTTAAGGAGGGGGTATACATTTAAAGGTTTATAAAGTTCGAATTGCACCTCTTCCCACGACCACATCAAAGTTACAACTAAATTATAGAACAACCATCATTGAGAACCACCTGAAGATGAGTGGGACAGAAATCCTATCACTAAGGAAATAGTGAAGAAGCCATTTAGAGACTGGTAGGAGTGGCAGAGACACAGAGCAGTCAACTCTCTCACCCATAGTGTGGCAATTAAGAATGGGAAGAGATAGCTCCACTGTATAGCTAGCTGCCCCCTGAGGAATGAGAGGTCCCAGCCCTGCACTAGGCACCCCAGGTTGGGGCACCATTGCTGAAAAGAGGAGTCCCCATAAGACCTGGCTGTGAAAACCAGTGGGGATTGCATCTGAGAGAGATGGCAGGCTGCTGGACACCTAGGTGCTGCTCTTAAGGGGGCTGCACACAGATGCATTCACTAACAAACTCCCTCGCTGTGAAATCAAGTGCAGGGGAAGCAACTCAAACAGCATCAGAAATTTATGGGGAGGAACTACATTGACTACCACTAGGGTGAGTGCTGGAGGGGGTGGGGGGGTCAGGCAGCTTTCTCCAGAGACCACAACAGTGCTGGCAGGCACCATTGTTCCTTTGTTGAGATCGCCTCCCACCCAGCTGGCAGAGTGCCAAATCTGTGCCCTGCATTAATTGGGCTAACACCATTCACCCCACCCTGGTGATTCCCTGAGACCTCCCAACACACACTTACACACCCTGCCCAAGCCTCTTCCAGCAGCTCCTTTACACAAGCGGCCTGCCTTGGCTAGTGCTACAGAATTTTTCAAAATCTCTCAAAGATTCACAAACCCCAAACAGGCAGTGGCTAGCCTCAGCATGTGCTACAGCTCTTGCTATGGGGCCCAAGCCCAGCACAAGTGGTATCAGGTCACAACTTGCATTGCAATACCCACTGGGTGGTCCCAAGTCTGGCATAAGCTGCATCCAGTCTTGGCATGGAACACAGCTTCATGGCACAAGTGGGGGCAGGCCTCACTTCACATAATGGTACCCACTGAAACATCCCAGGTACAGTGCTATCGGCAGCCAGCCTCAGTTTGCAGTACAGCCACCCACACACTCCTTTAAGCCTGGAACAATATGGAACCAACCACAGATCACTTTGTGATCTGAGAGATCAAGAGGCCCTGAGCCCACCACAAGAGGTAACTAACCTTGGCCTGCACCAGAACTCAGCAGCTCTAGAATCAATAGCCCGGTGACTATTTTCAGACCACACCCGAGCAGTGCTCAACCAGCTCCACAAATGACACACCCTAAGGGAGGACGCACTACCACCAGAGCCCCAATAAAGTGACTTCCACTCCAGGTGGTCAGCCCCAAAGCAACAACACTTGACTTACGGCAGGTTCTCACAGCCAATCAGCCTGAGAGTGAACTCTATGAACTGACATGCCAGGAGAAACCAAAGCCCAACTACAACAGAAAGGCACACACAGCTTTCAAAAGGGGCACTTCTGAAGCACCCAGCTCAGTGACCAGGAGGCCGGTGCCACTGGGCCCTCACAGGACACCTATATAAAGCACTTTGCAAAGACTGTGAGATGAAGCAGATCTACCTAACACATACTGTTTATGTTCAATATATTGGTTATGAGGATGCTCAAAAACCTAGGGGAAGAATAAATATACTCAATGAGAACTCAACAAAAAGGTAGAAAACATAAAGAACTAGTCAGAAATAAAGAATATAAAAACTGAAAGAACACATTAGAGAGAATCAACAGTAATTAGATAGAATAGAGGGTTAAATCAGTGTTCTGAAAGACAAGGTAGTAGAAAACACTCAATCAGAACAACAAAAAGAAAGAAAAATTCTTTTAAATGAGAATAGTTGCCCTCACTGGTGATACTCAGTGGACTGAGTGCTGGCCTGTGAACTGAAAGGTCGCTGGTTCAATTCCCAGGGAGGGCACATGCCTGGGTTACAGGCCAGGTCCCCATTTGGGGGTGTGAGAGAGACAACAGGTCAATGTTTCTCTCCCTCTCATTCTTCCTCTCTTTTCCACACTCTAAAAATAAATCAATGAAATATTTAAGAAAAACAAAAAATGAGAATAGCCCTGGCTGGTGTGACTCAGTGGACTGAGTGCCAGCGTGCAAACCGAAAGGCTTTGGCTTGATTTCTAGTCAGGGCACATGTCTGGGTTGCAGGGCAGGTCCTCAGCTGGGAGTGTGTGAGAGAGAAAACAGATTGATGTATCTTTTGCAAAATATTCAAAGTGGCACAAAGCAAAGTCCTACAACCAAGATTACTTATTTTGAAGAAGAGACAAAGAGTTTACCAGGCAAGAGAAAGCTGAAGGAGTCTACCACCAATTAAGTAGTATATAAGAAATATTAAAGTGACTTACTTAAGAAGAAAACATCAAAAAATAGGAAGGAGAACATTCTTTATTAGAGCAGTAAATCAACCAACTATAAAGCTAGTACAAAGGTTAATAGACAAAAGTAGAAATATCACATGCAATTACAACAATAAGTTAAGGGATACACACACACAAAAGAAGTGAAAATATGACAAAAACATAAACATAGAGTTGTACACCAAATTGTAGTTACTATAGAATGTGTTCAAACTTAGCAATCATCAACTTAAATAGACTAGTATAAATGTAGTTTGGTAATGTAAATCACAAACCAAAAATACAAAAGATATATAAGAAATGAAGAGAAAGGAATCAAACACAAAACTGTAGAATGTTATCCACATGCAAGAGAGAAAGAGAATTAAAAAACAAAACAAAAATAACCAAAAAATTAATAAAATGGTAATGATTACATACCTAGCAAAAATTACTTTAAACTTAAATAGACTAAATGCTCCAATCAAAATACATAAGGTGAAATTCCAACCGAGATGGAGGTGTAGGTAGAAATCTTTTGTCGCCTCGCACAAACAAAAGGAGGATAACAACCAATCTAAAATCAAAAAAACAACTAGAAGCACCAGAAATTCAAACTGCATGGAACTCCGAAAACCAAGGATTAATGAAAAAATCAGAACAACCAGACTAGTAAAATGAATGGGCCATGTGGGCCGACTCAGAAAAACTGCTGCCAGGCAGGCTGGGTGGGTGGGGCTGGCTGAATCTGGGACTCAGAGTGGTCCATGGATTATGGTGGTTGCCCCGGAGGGAGAAACTCTCAGTCTCACACACAAGAGTCCGAGCGTCCGTTGGAAAGTGGGGCTAGATACAGCAGGTGAGCTGCATTGTTCTCTCTCTAACCCCTCCCCCACAGGCAGCACCCCCGTACAAGTTAACTAGTGTACCAAGACAAAGAAATATGGCCCAAATGAAAGAACAGAGCAAAGCCTCAGAAAGAGACCTAAGCAACGAGGAGATAGCCAACTTCTCCGATGGAGAATTTAAAGCCCTGGTAATCAAAATGCTGACAGAACTGATTGAGCTTTCTTGCAAAATGAAAAAAACAAATGAAGGATACTCAAAATGAAATAAAGCAAAATATTCAGGGAACCAACTGTGACAGGAAGGAAACCAAGAGTCAAAGCAACGATATGGAACAAAAGGAAAACATAAACATTCAACCAGAACAAAATGAAGAAACAAGAATTCAAAAAAGTGAAGAGAGTCTTACAAACCTGGAATGTTCCAGTATCTGAATCATAAGGGTGCCAGAAGGGGAAAAACAACAGTAAGAAACTGAAACCTTATTTGAACAAATAATGAAGGAAAACTTCTCTAATCTCACAAAGGAAATACACTTCCAGGAAGTCCAGGAAGCCCAGAGAGTCCCCAAAAAGGACCCAAAGAAGAACACACCAAGGTACATCATCATTAAGTTACACAAGATTAAAGATGAGAAAATCCTAAAAGCAGCAAGAGAAAAGGAGCCAGTTGCCTACAAAGGAGTTCCCATAAGGCTATCAGCTGATTTCTCCAAAGAAACCTTATAGGCAAGAAGGGGCTGGAAAGAAGTACTCAAAGTCCTGAAAGGCAAGGACCTACATCCAAGATTACTCTATCCAGCAAAGCTATCATTTAGAATGCAGGGCAGATAAAGTGCTTCCCAGATAAGGTCAAGTTAAAGGGGTTCACCATCACCAAGCCCTTACTATATAAAACATTAAAGGGACTTATCTAAGAAAAAAGAAGATAAAAAATATGAACAATACAATGACAACAAACTAATAACTATTACTAAATTAACCTAAAAGAAAAGAAAAAGAACAAAAATGAAAACTAAGCAAACAGCCAGAACAGGAGCAGAATCAGAAATGCACATTACAACAGAGGGAATTCAGTGGGGAGGGGGAAGGGAGGAATGGGGGAAAAGGTACAGGGTAGAAGAAGCATAATTAGTAGGCATAAAATAGATGGGGAGAGATCAAAAATGGTATAGGAAACAGAGGACTGAAAGGACTTATATGTACAACCCATGGACATAAACTAAGGAGGGGGGAATGTGGGAGGGTTCAGGGTGCAGGGTGGAGGGGGGATAAAGGGGGAAAACTGTAATAGCATAATCAATAAAAAGTATTTAAAATACAAGAAACAAAAAAACAATATAAAAAGAAAGAAGTAAAATTGCCATTATTTGCAGATGATATAAAACTATATAGAGAGTATCCTAAAGATTCCAAAAATATATTAGAACTGATTAATTAATTCAGTAAAGTAGCAAGGTAGAAAATTAATAATCAGAAAATGGCTGCATTTTTATACACCAATATTGAACTGTCAGGAAGACTTTAAAATTAAGAAAACAATCCCATTTACAATTGCATCAAAAAGAATAAAATATCTAGGAATAAATTTAACTTATACTCAGTAAACTATAAGATATCAAAGGAAAAAGTATTAAGGTAAATACAAAGAAATGGAAGCATAAACTGTGCTCATGGATAACAATAATTAACATTGTTGAAATGTCTGTACTGAGCAAAGCAATCTACAAATTCAGTGCAACCCCTACCAAAATACCAATGACATTTTTCACAAAACTAGAAAACATAATCACAAAATTTATACGGAACTACAAGACCCCAAATAGTAAAGCAATTTTGAGAAAGAAGAACAAAGTTGAGGGTTAACTACCTTATGTCAAACTATAATATAAAGCTGTAGTAATCAAAATCGCATATGGGCCTGGCTGGTGTGGTTCAGTGGATTGAGCACTGGCCTGTGGACCAAAAAGTTGCTGGTTCAATTCCTAATCAGGGCACATGCCTGGGTTGTGGCCCAGGTCCCCAGTTGGGGATACTTGAGAGGGAACCACACATTGATGTTTCTCTCCCTCTCTTCCCCTCTCTCTAATAATAAATTTAAAAAAAAATTTAAAAGCATATGGTCCTAGCATAAAAATAGACACACAGATCAATGGAACAGAATAGAGAGTTCAGAAATAAATCTATGCCTACATGGCCAATTAATATATGACAAATAAGGCAATATGCCACAAAGGAAGGACATTTTCTTCAATAAATGATGGTGGGAAACTGGACAGATGCAAAACAAAACAAAACAAAACAAAACAAATAACAACAAAACCCAAAAAACCTAGACGACTTTCTTAAACCATATACAAGAATACATTCAAAATGAATTAAATACTTAAGTGTAAGATCTGAAACCATAAAACTCCTCGAAAAAAATATAGGCAGAAAACTCTTGGACCTAACTCAGCAATAGTTTCTGTATGTGTCTCCAAGAACAAGGGTAACAGAAAAATAAACAAATAGGACTATACCAAACTAGTAAGTGTACAACATAGGAAACCATCACAAAAAGAAAAAAAGTGTACTGAATGTCAGAATATTTTCACCAATGGTGCATCCAGTAAGTGTTAATATATATAATATATTAACTCTCTCTCTCTCTCTCTATATATATATATATATTCACCAGTGGTGAATATATATAAGATTTTCACCAGTGGTGCATCCAGTAAGTGTTAATATATATAATATATTATACAAAATATAATATATAATATATAAAGAACCCATACAATTCAACATAAAAAAAAAAACAAAAAAATGCTGATTAAAAAATGGGGAGGTGACCTGAACAGACATTTCTCCAAAGAGGACTTACAGATGGCCAAAAGACATGTGAAAGATCACTAATCATCAGGGAAATGCAAATTGAAACCACAATGAGATATCACTTCACACCTGTGAGTGTGGCTATCATCAATAAATCAATAAACAATTGTTAGTGAGGACAGGGAGAAAAGGGAACTCTCAGGCACTGTTGATGGTGTTTAAATTGGCGTAGCCACTGTGAAAAATGGTATGGAGATTTCTCAAAAAATTAAACATGGAACTCAGCAATTCTACTTTTGGGTATTTATATAAAAAATCCAAAACCCTAATTTCAAAGGATATATGCACCTATGTGTTCTTTGCAGCGTGATTTACAATAGCCACTGTATGGAGGCAACATCCATTGAAGAAGGTAATGTAGGACATAAATACAACACAATATTACTCAGCCATTAGAAAAATGAAATCTTGTCATTTGTGACACCATAGATAGACCCAAGTATATTATGCTAAGTAAAACAAGTCAGACATAAAAAGACAAATACTGCATGATTTCACTTACATGTGGAATCTAAAAAACAATGTAAGCAAAGAAAACAAACAAACTCATAAATACAGAGAATGAAGTGATGATTACGAGACGGGAGGGGGATGGGGGTATCAGTGAAAAGGTGAAGGAATTAAGAAGTGCCCATTGCCAGTTATAAAGACAGAGCCAGGGATATAGAAGACAGCACAGGGAATTTAGTCAGTAATACTGTAATGACTATGCATGGTGTTGGATGTGTAGACTTAGCAGGGTGGTCACTTCGTAAGCCAGAAATGTCTAAGCATTATATCATACTCCTGAAACTAATATACATTGCATGTCAATGGTAATTAAAAGTTTTAAAAATTAATTAATTAATTAAACAAAATAAATCCTGGCTCTGTCATGTACCAGCTGTTTGAATTTGTGAGGACTGAAGTAGAGCATACCTCCGAAGCTCCAGGAACAATGTCCGGCATGGAGTAAGTGACCAATAAATTTTATTTCCATTATATAAAATATACTGAATTAGGATTTTGTAAATAACTTAAATGGAATTAAAGGATTTTTATGTCAGAATATTTACCAAATAATTATTTTTCATATCTTAGTTAAAACCAGATTAATTTAGAGACCAAAAAGATACAATTGTAGCGATTGGTGCCATTTGCCCATTTCTTGTGGTTTTCCCACTTCTAGGCATGTGGTTGGTTAGTTTCTCCCTGGCCCCTTGGCATTTGTTAGCTGTGACCATTTGACTGACTGACTTTCTTTGGCCAATGAAATAGGAGTAGAAGTGTAACGTACCACTTCTGGGGGAAAATGTAAGACCCAATGTATTTACAGCCTGTCACTCTCTCTTTGCCTGGAGAAGCCCGGGAATGTGTTAGTGATGGGCAGAAAATATGAAACTTGGTTTCTTCTTCGCATGAATAGTCTAAGACAGAATACCTAGTTCCATGAGTTAGGGGATTGATGTGAGGAAAGATACTGAGACTAGAGGGTAGACGTAACAATCTGTGTGGAGCGGCAGAAAACAGGTAAATCGGGCTGCCAACACTAGACTTAGTTTTTCTTGTATGTGTTTTATGGAACTTTTCTACTGTACATCTAATATATTAACCAAGTAGAACAAAATGAAATATAAAATAACAGAGATTCTTTAACATAAATAAACCTACATCCAAAATGTCTTAAGGCCAGGCATTTTATATTCAACAAATATACAGTTATGCATGCAGTATAATTGAAATAAGAAAACATAAAAATAGAATATATTCTATTTTAACTAGCCAAATGGAGTATATTTGTATAATGGCAAATGAAAACAATATATTATATATATTTATAATTTTAAATATTACATAGTTTTAAATATTATCAATTTATTATTTTTTAAAAAGATAACATTTAAAGAACTGGCTCTTCTCCTATGTAGTGTAGTATATACATCCAGAAAAATCTTTCCACAGTTGAATTACAACATTCTTGACCTTTAAAAACTGCAATTCCAGAAATCCTACCTTAAGTGAAAAAACAAAAATTTAAAGACTCCAGGAAAAGCAATATTCTACCTTTGGCCTCAAAGTGTATTTTGAAAGATTTGAAATACAGAAGACGAAAATAACTGCAATCTTGGGTCAGAAAAGACTTTTCTCATACACCATCATTTTACTTACAATTGAAGAAAATTAAAAAAAAATTGGACATTAGGATTACCATTCCATTTCAATAGACTATCATTCTCAAGTGAATGGTGGAAACAGAGCAAGTGAACATCACCTAATCCCACTGACTGACATGAAAATGGGATCTCCAGGAAAATAAACTAATAGTATTTGCTTGAAGAAGAGTCCTAATTTAAGGATATTTTAATGGCATGCACACACCATAATATGAAGACAATTTAGTATCTGTGTGGCACATTTATTACCAAATGAAGTTACATGTTCTCTCAAGTTCCTTTGCTTCTGTTAGTAAAAAAAACAAACAATAAAAAAAAGTACACATAAATCTTTTTCCAGGTCAGAAATCCTTACACCTTATGAAGAAGAAACTCCTATGAAGGGCCTGAGCAGAAAGGTAATACATTTATTCATTCTCCCTGATCATAATATTCAAAATATACTAGTCTGTACACCTTCAGATTGTTTATCAAAGTTCAAGCTACCTGCTATTCTTCCTTACAGGGTGCAGGAACACTTCCTTCATTTCTTGAGACTTATATTTCTTTAAATATTAAAAACTAAAAAAAAAAAAACTAAACTAAATCTTAGAGGGAAGTATGGCAACAATGACTACCCTTGCTGCAATCCTTGGTTTTCTGAATGAACCATCGGAATTCATTCAGCATGCATTCGTCATTTCACATATGTGTGTGCTCTGACCACAATGTTTATAAATCAAAGATGCAATGAATAGCTTTCAAGTGTTAGGAACAGTCACCAAAAAGTATCTTATTATCATTGGAGCCTCCTGTTCATAAACCTCCTGTATGAGTATCAATATACAGCACTCAACAGGAAAACAGGGAAGCAGAGAGAAGTTTTCACACAGTAAAGGTAAGAGAATACCCAGTAGATGTACTCAATGTTTGATTTGGGGTTAAAAATAAGGTGCTTATATTTCTTTTTCCCCCATTTTACAGCCTACCTTACTCTTCTCCATAACAATTAATGGTATAAATGTATTATGCAAATTCAGATACTCAACAGACATCCCACGGAAGGCATAGGACAATCTAACAGTTCCCTGTGCTTATTAATGTCAAGAACATCAGTTCTTTTCAATGGAGGATACATATGTCAACCTACCTTTGACATGTGGCATCTCTCAACTATATATATCAAAAGAAATTGGTTTGTTTGAAAATATATGAAATACTATTAACAATTTTCTTTAAATGGTTCCAGCATGTCATAATGGTGATTGCTGTTACCAAAGGGCACCAAGGAAGAGAGAAATTTTTTTATTTTTTATTTTTAGGAAGACTGATTAGACATAAAAAATTAAGATAGGCTGGAACTATATTTAGAAAGTCCTATAAGGACAAATAGGCACAAAATATAAAACATGAAAAGCATCCCTTTGTTAAATTTGGACATTCCTGCCTCCAGTTTGGACATTGCTAGCATCCAATTAAATGTGGGAAAGGAAGTACATTTTGTTTTCTACATAAACAATATTTAAAACAATATCAAATTTAGGTAGTTATGCAAAATTATATAATTTTGAACAGTTTAGCAAGGAAGTTTTCATGTGTCATAATAAAATCCATATGTGCACAATAAATATTATTTTAGAATTATCAAAAATCTTTTAAAACAAGCATATGTCATAATTTAACCAAGAAGAATAAGTTGCTTATATTTTTAAAATATGCTAAATAAAAACATTTAACATGCATATATTTCAGGGCACTACAAATTAAATTTTCAGAATCATTTTCAATATAGATAAAATATGTGTTAACAACTAAAAACATCTAGCAAAGGTGTCCAGGTTTTCATTCTTAGAACTTCTCTATATTTAAATAAATATTTCTTAGTATCATAAAATTATTTCCTTAGCTTATATATTACATATCTTAGACAGTTAACCATTAACATGGTAAATCATCAAAATTATTTCTGACCCATATATAGATTTAGAGAAATTCAAGTTTTAATAACACATATACAGCATACAATTACCTATATATTTGCACATGTAATATTGAATACATCTATAATTTGTCATATTGAGGTTTACATTCATGCAATCCATGAGCATTCTGAACTCAGGAAAACAAACAAAATCCTGACCTTTGATTTGGAATACCTGAGCATAGTCTATGGCTCTGACACCTGTTAGAAAGTCTCTTGAGAAAGTCACTCAACCTCTTCAAATTCTGCTTTTCTTATTTGGAAAATGAATATAGTTAAGCTTTTCCCACCTCTTATTTTCAGTTGGTGATTGTCAAGCATAAATATTCAGGCATGATTGTAAAGCACAGTGTTTCCTGTCAGCAGTAAATACTGAGGTTGCACTATTTGCAACAGGCAGGTGCACTTTGATACATCTTCCTTCTTCTTTGGGGAATAATTATCAACCTTAGTTTTATTACACCCTGAGATATAGTACAGCGATGACAATGGTTCTCACACACTTCTCTAAAAACAATAACAACACCCCATGTTTATCCCTGATTTTAATTCACTTTTAATGTAATCAATAAATACAAAACATTTTATGGCAAATGGACAGATTACATAATAAAGGTTGTGAGAAAATCCAAATATGTTTCTCCATGAAAATAAAATTAACCTGTTTTCCAAGCAGGCAGCACTGAAATGTATTACTGGTATTAAAGAGAAATCATAGAATTGTACCATTTGAAGTAGGTGTCTTTTTTTTGTTTGTTTTGTTTTTGTTTGTAGTCTGTATTGATAGCTTCTGCTACATTGCTTTTGAGGCAAAAAGTACCTTTCTTTATTGACTTAATCTATTTGCTAATACAAAGGGTTTTTTTCTTTATATCGTAGTCAAAATATCTTTAATTGAAATCTTTCTTCTTCAAAATGATATTTACTTTTCCAGTTGATAAAAATCTTACCCGGCAAGTTCTTTATTGTAGGTGATGGGGGTTGTTATACTGCCTACATTTAAAGGTTCCAAATATAAAATAGGACAATAAAATGAAAGAGAAAGAGATAGGATAGAAGAATAACCTCTAGAAAACTGTTACAGAAACAGGTTTTGAATCTGGAATCATAAAAGGTGCTGCTTTAAGTGGCAAAGTCAACAAGGAGGCATAGAATGTTTTTATGCAAATAAATAATTATAATTTGATTTTAATACTGCAGTTTAAACCTAGCATTTGATCATGCATATTATATGTTACATAGTAGTTCAAATAATTCAAGAAATTTTATAACATATTTCTGAATGATGCTACCACTGACCATGATTATTTCATTGCTTCTCTTCTCAGCTCTGCAACTGTTCTGTTCCCCTGAACCCTACCCACAACACTGAGCCACTCTCTGGGTTCCATCACTCATCCCTGCAATAAACCACCACATTCAAGGATGCCTTGTTGCCTCCTAGCCACTTGATAATCAAAGTGAACTATTATAGAAAGTCAGAAAACAGACAAAAGGCAAAATCAAGTGGAGATGGCAAGTCCAGGAGATAGACTTTCATTCATTGACACATTCAAGAAACTTCCCTGAATGTAAGATTCACATCCCAAAAAGTTGCTTCACTTGTTTAGCGATATAGGTTTTTGATTTTCTGTAGTTAGAATACACCTCTTCATTATTCCATTTGAAGACATATCACTTTCATCTTTTTATCTCAGTGCAAGAGAAAATAGAGACCATTCAGTTCTTCAGTAGAAACTGTAGCACTTGGATGGGAGAAACTCGAAGCATTTTTTATAAACTTACCCAATGTACATAGAAGATGTGGTAAAATTAAATGAAGACTATAACCACAGAGACAAATGATATGGATGAGAAACTTGAACAAAAAAATATATACTGCCAAGTGGAATATTACATTTCAGAATAGTTGCACATAGAGATAATTGTAAAATAAAAGTCTATTTTTGTTTTAAAAGTACAATAAGAATAAGGTAGGAATGTGTTAGTTGAAACTTCTATAAATATTTTATACAATTTGTACAAATGCAAAAGATGCATATTTGGAATGGAAACATTTCTGTTTTACACACTCTGAAAAATAACTAACATGTAATAATGGAAAGTTGATTATATTCAACATTTAATATGTCACCAATTCTTGATACATTCCTATGATCAAATATTGATTTAAGCTAGGTTGAAATAGGTACTGGTTTAAATAAACCTTCAGTGCATGTAGGATTCCACAGGGCCTTGAAAAGAAGAAAACAAAAAAAATGAATGAATGACATCAAATTAATAAAACAAAATGAAATGAAATTTAATGTGAACATATAAAATGCTTGAACACTTAAATAACACTTGAACAATAAAAAACACAGACCAACATAAAACTGTTGTATTTATGATTTTCTAAGTCAAAACTGCTATTAAAATTTACTAAAATATTGATATTAACAATGCTTACAGGTTCCCAACTTCAAATTAACTATGCCCTACTATTAAATACAAGGGGGAATGAAAGAGGGAAGATCAATAAGCTAAATTTTATTCTTTCCTTGATTTTGTAAAGTAGATTAGAAAATAAGAGTTCTACTCGACTCTTTCCTCTTTGCATTCTTCAAATAGAAAACTTCAGAAAAATTAATGATTGAGTAGTAGGTGAGTCTCCCATGGCTCTCCTGGCACTGCTATAAACCCCATTTAGTTAAAATCCAAGGTCCTAAACACACTGCTCCAACAGAATTTTGTCATTCTGCAGTGATTATTATTAAATTTCTATATTTTATTGCAGTTTTAAGTAATGTGAAACTAAAACATCTCAAAGCCTTTCATCTTAAAAAATAAAAGGAACTCCTTTGTTTAAATAATATGGATAAAAATAAATATAGGGTCCAAGAAGTGTAGAATATGATACCTGCCCCAAAGTAAGGTAGAATTTAGTTGGAGAGATATAAATACCTCCTTTAGTTTGATATATGGATATAAATACAGAAAAGATCATATTACAAGATGATTGTTATATGTAAGTGTATAGGACATGTGAACACATACAAGTATTTTTACACATCTATATGCATAAATACTACTAACCACTACAAGAAGCAGGGCATATAGAACAATGAGAACTGCTGAAGAAGCTCTATGATATAAGAGATTACTTCCAATTTGGGTGGTCAAATCAAGAATATGATATTGGACCATGGCCCAAAAGGAGAGACCTGTTATAGGGAAGGGGTTATTCCAGATAAAATGGTTAAAACAACAAAACAAGCCAAAATAGTAAACAATAGGGACAAGATAGAGCAATGTATGTTGGAGTAATTTAAGTGGAATAAAAGGTTTATGTTTAGGAAAACTAGGAGCCAAACTTGAATAAATAGGTAAAGGTATAATTTTACTAGCTGTGGATGCTGTTTTGAGGAATGTGAATTTTATCATTTAAGCTTAGTGAGCTATTGAGAGAGAGTTTTAAATATAACACAATGTAAGCTTTGTGTGTGGTTTTATTTATTTATTTATTTTTTGCTTTATCTTTGTAAATCTATTTGTGGTGCTACATAGATTAGAATGTGTACAGCCCTGTAAGTAGGAAGACAAGACCCCCCAAAATGTGAAGTCCTAAAGCAGCAGGCAGTCTTAGAAGGTAACTATTCTTCATAATATGATTTCCTCTGTCAAGATGCTTGTTCCAGTTTTGTTAGCAGTTGACCCATCTCTCAAGTTACAGCTCAAGGGCAACATCCTCAGAACAGTCTTCCCTGATGAGTCTTTTCTAGGCACCGGATCTCCTCTTCACCTGACTCATCTCTTTATTTCATATCTCTTCTTATTTCCACCATGGGCCTTATCACTGTGAATTCTCTTATTTGGTGCTCTCATTTCTAATTTACTGTCTGTCTTAATCCACTAAAATATAAAGTTTATAAAGAAAGGGAACTTCTCTATCACTCACTGTTACAAACACAGTGCATGGAATACCCCTATTTTTTTAAATGATTGTATAAATGAAAAGGTAAAATATCTCATGACAAAAGTAACCACAGGGCTATAACTGTACAGTATTGATAGATGCAGCTATATATTTGCCAACTGAACATTTATGAGACAAGTCCACGGAATCGCTAAGACTACCAAATATTTAAAATATGCCCAGTGTTCAGACCTGCTCCCTAAATGCTAGCTGAGTCAGTGTGCAAAGACAGGGAATATCTTTTTATATTTTTATGTATTTGAGAAATCCGGAATTCTGCCTTCCACAAAATATAGGTTGCTCTAGTGGCCTGACCCACATCACAAACCTAGACTTAAGTCAGCCCACACTTGTGAGACACACCTCACTGGTTAGAAAACCTAACAATCACAATTCAACTAGCTTTAGCTCCCTCACCTTACCCTAGAACACAGGACTTCCCAGCCAGTCGTGCTCCATTTTGAGTTGCAGCTTCTAATGCTCTACAGAACTTGCTCTTGTCCAGAATGCCTTAGGGAGAGAGCTCCACTGCTTGTGAGGCACCACACTCCACAATCCGTGGATGATTTCCTTTCAGTGAAGGACATCAAACTCATCACTAAATTCTATGCTTTTGTTATTGACCAGATTTATGGTGAGGATGGAATCTGAAGAAACCTGCTGAAGATTCTGGGAATGGCACCCAGACACAGGGTAAGGCACCCATAGAACTCTTTAGATCTACTGCCTCTCTAGGACCTCCCATAAGCTTCTCTCAGATTGAGCTCCACTTATTTTGCATCCTGAGCTCTTTGAGGTTTTTTGTCCTAATCCTGCCTACTAGAAAATCAGGGTGTGAGAGATCCCAGATTTTCACAATGAAACCTACAGGTCTCAGGAAGTGTGCACAGGCAGCCAGAAATGGTAAATCTTTTTGAATTAGAAAATATTATTTTAACAACAACAACAACAATGGTTACCTCTCACTCTAAAGAAAACAGGGACATAGTGTCTGGAGTTCTTGCCCTTTTTATGATAAAGAATTAAGGTGTAAACCACTTTCCATTCCTAAAACATTGCCAAGAAATAACCAAAGATAATTTAGAGTTACAGTGGCCATTTGGGGGCTTTTATAACCTAGAGGATGTTATATACTTATGAAGAGCCTTTGAAGGTAGAGACTAAAACACTAAACAAAAAGATTGGGCTACTTTCTTTGATTAGTATGGTGAAGTGTAAGCTTCTAAATCAAAAATTGTGTCTTTTAAACAATCATTGCAAAAAGCCACTCCACAGTTAAAACAACATAAATTGAAAAAATCAGAAAAGGCACTATGCATACCAACTCTAATTCCAACTGTACCTCATTCTTTCACTTCCCTTCTTAACTACCCTGAGATTCTCAAGTCACTGTTGGAGTTTCCTTTCCATTCTGAATATCTTTTCACTCAATTCCCTTTTTTTATCCTCACCTGAGAATATGTTTTTATTGATATTTTTAGACAGAAAGGGAGAAAGAGAGAGAAAAACATCAATCTCAAAGAGAAACATCTATAGTTTGCCTCCCATACATGCCTCAGCTGGGGATTAACCCCACAATTTAGGTATGTGCCCTGACTGGCAATCAAACTCACAGCCTTTTGGTGTACAGGATGATATTCCAACCAACTCAACCACCTAGCCAGGGCATCGATTCTCTTTTAAAACTTGGCCAACAGAAAATCCTAATAAAGACAAGGATGCCCCTAAATTTGTTCCCCAATCCAAGCCACTTTTACACCATGGACTCAGGCTGAACTACAAGTCACAGTAAAAGACTTCCTGAAACCAAAGGAGGATGCTCAAAAAATTTACAAAGGAATTTGGAATCCTGATCAATGCTTATTGCTGTACATCGTGGCAGGTCCCAGAAATGAAGAGAGTTAAGCTAGATGAAACCTAAAGAGGAACTGCAATCAGAAGCCCAAGCCACTGCCAGAGATGCTAGATGAGCCTGTAAAATGGCTCAAGATTTTTTAAGGGCTGTTCCCAGAATATTTACACTAAGAACAAAGGGAACTCTAGTTCAATCTTGCAAATGAAAAAAAGGATGAATCAGTAGCAGATTTTAGAACTAGATTTGAATCTTTATTTCTGAGATACTCAGGTTTTACTGAAACAACTTCCCCAAATTAATTTGTCCTCATGCCCCTTTTTCTGTGTAGCTTCTTCCCAGATCCTTCTAGTATGACCGGCTGAACAGACCAGAATGGGGAGTCATGAATACTGATGGAGTTTGTATTCTGGCTGAACACTTTAAATATACTTTAAAATTAGAAAAGAAAAGCCACCAAACCCATGGCCCTCCAGCTCCAAGGGCCTCAGTCAACAGACAAGCCACCTTAATATTTTAAACTTCAAGAGACCAGACCTAAACAAGCCTGGCCCTAGCCCCATGTCACATATTTGAAGAGAGAGGATATTGGGGAAAAAAACTGTCTCCAAAGAAACATATGTTGCATGCATCTTCCATACTTTAGAAGTGAACGACCTCAGTGAAGGGGTTCTTAGGGACATACACAAAAGCTGCTTTCTATAGTCCCTCTAAATGAACACAGAAAAGTTCAAATCAAAATAAATGACAAAACATGTACAACTTTAGTAGATACAGGATTGGCCTTACCTATGCTAAGCCCCAGCATTTTAAAGCAACCATCCTGAAAAATAAAAACAATATAAAATAGTGGGGTATTCAAATAAGACACAAGGAGCCTACCCACCAAACTGGCCCAGATGACTGACCCTAGGACCAACCTCCTCCGTACCTTTCTACTCTGTGATTCAACCCCTTTGGATTTAATCAGCCAAGACCTTTTATCTAAATTACAAGGGCACAAATTTCACTTCTGATAGAAAAACAACCCTCAAATTCTCTGACCAACCTGAATCAGAATTATTATGTGCCTACAATTTGTTATAGAAGGTATTGAAGATGACTCACCCTAGGAGACTAGAGTTACTTGAAGCTCCCTAGACTCTCAGGTAACTGCAGTAATAGACAGTGAAGAACCAAGAATGCTGAACACATAGAAGTCCAAACAGACTCTACCAAACTTTTGCCTAAATTGCTTCAACATCCATTAAAATAAGAAGCTATGCAAGGGTTCATTTTCATTATAAAATATTTAATTTCCAAGGGTTATTTTCCCCTTGCACCAACTAAGCCTTGTAACACTCCCATTCTTCCAATGAAAAAGCTGAAAGGGCAAGGATTATGAGTTGTCCGTGATCTAGGGGCAATAAATGAAGTTGTGATTCCTCATTTTCTAAACCCAACCCAAATACCTTGTTATCACAATTCCCAAGAGATCCTAAATGATTCACAGTGGTAAACTTATGTGCAACTTTCTTTAACATCCCTGTGGTTCCAAATAGACAATATTCATTTACATGGAACAATCAGCAATATACTTGGACCATAATGCCTTAGAAATTTATTGAAGTTCCTGCATAATTTTCCTAAGCCCTCTATCCAGATCTACCACCCTATGATTCCAACAGGGGTCCTCATTTTTATAGTATGTGATGACCTGTTGCTATATTCTTCTACTCAACAAGCCTCTAATTTAGACTCAGTAGAGGGTGGGGCAAAAGGAGGTTTACAGAGTTTATTCTTGCATTATTATTTATTAACTATTGTACTACTTTCCATATGAATAACTGTCAACATATTTTGTCCCACCCTTTATTTACTCTAATAGTTGGCAAAGGTCACAAAGGAAAAATGTCAGTTTTGCAAACAGGTTGTTTAAAGTTTAGAATGTGATTTAAGTATTTAGGAGATACTCTTTCCAAAGTGCACACAATTAATACAAAACTTTCTAAAATCTCTCACACACACATGCACACACATGCACACACACACACATCCTTAGAGAGCTTTTAGGCCTGGCAGGATATTGCCAGCTTTGGATTCCTTCGGAAGCTCCCCCCTTTTATGGGCTCATCAAAACTTCCACACCGAAACTGTACCATGGAAAAGAGAAGCACAAACAAGCACTTACTGACCTTAAAAAAGCCCTCCAAAATCCCCTGGCTTTGGGCCTACCTGATTATGATCAGTTTTTTTTTCCTTCTTTTTTTAAAAATTTTAATTGTTGTTCGAGTACAGTTTTCTGCCTTTTACTCCCATCCCAGCACACCCCACCAGTCCTCCCCATCTCCCTCTCATTTCCACCTCCCCTAGTTTTTGTCCATTGTCCTTTATACTTGTTCCTGTAAACCCCTTCCTTCTCCCCTCTTCCCTCTGGTCACTGTCAGCCTGTTCTCTATTTCAGTGTCTTTGGTTATATTTTGCTTGTTTGTTTGTTTTGTTGTTTAGGTTCCTGTTAAAGGTGAGATCATATGGTATTTGTCTTTCATCACCTGGCTTATTTCACTTAGTATAATGCTTCCCAGTTCCATCCATGCTGTTGCAAAGGGTAGGAGCTCCTTCTTTCTTTCTGCTGCATAGAGTTCCATTGTGTAAAAGTACCATAGTTTTTTGATCCACTCATTTACTGATGGGCACCTAGGTTGCCTCCAGCACTTGGCTATTGTAAATTGTGCTGCTATGAACATTGGGGTGCTATGACCAGTTTTTTATCTTATTCCTCCATGATAAGAATAATCAGGCTTTAGGAGTTTTAACACAAGACCAAAGTGAAAGAATGAGACCTAGCGCATAACATAGCATGCAGTTAGACTCACTAGCTAGAGTTTTATACAAACTGTCTTAAAGAAGTCACAGCTGCAGCTAAATTAGCATAAGTCTCAGCATATCTGACCTTAGGAAATTATGTGTATCTCCAAACACTTTAGCTGTTCAGTCTTCTAAGCTCAGCTCCAACTCAACACCTTTCCTCAAGTAGACTCTTCACTTGTGATCTACTTTTATCTCTATCTAACATACATCTTAAATGCAACCTTAATCCCATTACTTTACTTCCTTTATCAGGTAAGAAGAACATGACTATGAGGCAGGTATTTTCCAATCAGTTACCCATGCCTAGATTCAAAGCATATACTCCCATATAACCCAGACTTAATTGTATATGTGGACAGGTCTGAAATAAGCAGGGGAAATATTAAATTGATTACACAGTCATTACTGACCATGAGTTAACTGAATGCAGATCTCTCCCACAATGTAGTTCAGCACAACAGGTGGAATTATTTGCCTTGACCAAAGCATGCATAATCATTGAAGAAAAATCAGTTAACACTGACATGAACAGCACTATGCCTTTAGCATGGTACCTGATTTTGGAATGCTATAAGAACAAAGAGGTTTTCTAACTTCAAGCAGCACTCCTATTAAAATTTGATACAAACAGAAGAACTTCTCTCTGTCAGTTTGCTTCTCTTTAAAATACAATATATTAAGATTGAGACTCGCACTAAAGGACCTAAGTCCCAGAATCAGGAAAATGTATTGGCAGAGTTTCATGCCAAAGCCACTGGATCCTGAGACTGATAAAATCCACTACATAGTTCAGAGGCCCATTAATTTTCTTACTCAACTTCTCACATCACAGGTCAGCATTTCACAACAAATTACTTCTCCTCCAAGGAAACAGCAATACTGGAAAACAAAGGGTGGTAAATTCCATGAGACCTCCAAGCCTTGGAGAGTCAGGAAGTATCTGGTTCTCCCAGAGTCACTCAGGGTGCCCCTACTCCATACCTTATGCCCCATGACACACCAAAGAACAGAAAAAATATGATATTGGTGGGGAAATTGCTGTAAGACTGCAACTAAAGTAATTAATTGGTATAAGACCTGTCAAATTCATAACCCCAGTAAGGTATCCAAGTTTCAGGGGAACAACTCCATCACTGATGAAACCATTTGAACATGCAACTGGATGTCATTCAATTGCTCTGGCACAAGGTTATCAATCTGTACTAGTTACTGATTGCTTATTTTCTGGATGGATTAAGGCCTTTCCCTATAGAAAGACTGATGCCCTTTCTGTTGCCCCCCACCAAAAAAAATTAGAACATGTTATTTCAACCTGAGATACACCTAGATAAATTTCCAGTGACTGAAGGATCTTTTTTCACTGGACAAATTGTGCAGGTTGTCAACAAGAGTCTCCATACCGGGTGGCATCGCCATTGTCCCAGCAAATCAAGTTTAAAAAAAAAAGGGCATGGTCAAACTTGAACTATCAAAGTTCTCAGACTCCACAGAATTCCCATGGCCTAAAAATCTTCCTCTAGCCCTATGTACTATAGGGAGAACATCAAATGGAAATCACAAGTTAACTTCTTATGAATTTATCACAGGGAGACTGGTGTCACTTCTGGTCAAACCTCATATTGACATTCCTCTCATTTATACCAAAATGGTACATTATTGCAGATCTCTAAAGGTGCATTTCCAACAGGTTGAGGAAGACTTTCCCAACCCAGAGTCCATTAACTTTCCTCCCCACAACCTGAAACTTGGGTCGCATGAAAGAGACATAAAACAAGTCTGCCTTTGTACCTCGGTGGAAGGAACTCTATCAAGTGCACCTCACTACCAACACAGCTGCCGAACTTCAAGGCATCAGACCCTGGCCCCACATGTCTCAAATGAAGAGGGCACAACCTGCTTCATGGACTTGAGCTCTGACCACTAGCCTTCAGTCCACATAGACTATTTCCACCCAAGATGTCAAATCATAACTTCATACTTCAACCTCAAACATAAAACACTTCCTTTTCCTTTTTCTTACCTTTACATTGGCACTGGCTAGGAAAGATAATGATGTTATGTATACCTCCCCCAGGACACCACTGATGGGGATATCCTTTCAGACTACAGGATTTGTCATAAAAAAACTCTGATCTTTCCATGATGTTAAAAACATCCTGGTCTTCCCTGTGACCATTTTTTCCTCCATTCCTAATGTCACCATAAACTACAATCAAATACCCTTAGAAGTTACTTAAAAGTCTGACTTTGACAGTCAGAACTCCCTGTGCCTTGCTTTAATCTCTCCCTTGTCATTATCATATGAACTCAGACAGACGAGAATAACTTTAAAAACATTCTCACGGCCATGTTCTTATGATTAAATACAAACTGCCCCTGGCCTAGATATGCAACTTTTTCTGCAACTACCTGCCTTGGCAAAGAGTTTAGTACATTTATTTTAGAACAGAAAATTATCTTCCCAAATGTGATGAAACCTCACGGATCCATGCTTAACTGAAAAAACCCCTGTCGATGAGTCCATTAATAACACTACTTTAATGGGAGCAGTGTGTGCTCCAGCAGGGTTGATTTTCATCTGTAGCGTTTTTAAGGGAAAATATTCTTCTCAGGCCTATCTATGGATGCCCAGATGGCTAATGCTTAACAAGAGAGTGTCATTTGCATTATCTAATTGTACTTCTAACATTCCACAATCAAACAGACTTCTCAGTAGTCAATTCCCTTCAATTTACATTATTGAACAAAACAGGAATTACCATGAGGCATTATGATTCACGATTCACTACCTTTGGCAGATCCCTACTCCTCTGGTTAGGTGTAAGTGCAAATGAAACTATGATCAGGAACCTCTCCTTAATTCTTGAAGATATGGCAGAATCTACTGCTACAGCAATAGCTTCCCAACAAAAATACTTAGAATCTTTGAGGAAAATTGTCCTTGATAGTAGGATAGCCCTTGATTATCCTTTAGCACAGCAAGGAGGCATCTACATTGTGGCCAACACCACTTGCTGCAGTTGGATTAACACTTCTGGGAAAGTTAAGACTCAGCTACATTAGGATCACAGAATAAGCCATCTGGCTTAAATAAGTGACTCCTTCAGTGGGGCCTTTCTTGGATCAATTTGATCATTGTTGGTCTGGATAGTTGCGACTGTGGCTTCAGAGTGCCCTCTGATTGTTGGGTATTATCCTGAGGAGAGTTCTTCTAATAGTCTTCCTGGTGCACTGCATTCACTTAAAGGCTTTAAATGCATGCATACAGCTGCTGGAAACAGACAATGATCTCCCTTTGCCTCAAATGCTAAGAAGGATAAAGATAACTCAGAGGCAGAGACCTCAATATCCTAACCTATGATTTCCAGTCAGAGATACAACCTGCCTCCAACATGAACAAAAAGTGGTAGCTTAGAATGAATGGTACTAGGACCTTAAATTTTAATCAATACTCTAACTACCACTCAGTACTACTGACAGTATTGGTCCGAAGGGGGAAACTGATATCAGGATTCATTGATAAAATGGAGGTTGCCTCAGTGGCCTAAGCCACCTAACGAACCTAAAGTTAAGTCAGCCCACATTTATGGGAAACACCTCACTATTTAGGGAATCTAACCCATACTAACCACAATCACTCAGCTTTAGCTAGCTCACTTGACACTAGAAAACAGGGCCTACAATCTGTCCGTTAGCCTTAGCAGGTAATCCCCCAGCTTCTAGCCAATCCTGCCCTGATCACATTGCTGCTTTTAATTCTCCATAAAGCTCACTTTTGTTCAAAGTTCCTTGGTGCTGTTTTCACTGCTATGAGGCACTGCACTCCACAATCCATGGATTATTATTTTCTTTTGAATAAAGGGTATGATACCCATCACTAAATTGTACTGTTAGTCATTTGACAAGTGTATTTTAAGCCTCCTGACATTCATATTTTAATAAAACCCTAATCCAGATCCACCTTTTATTGTTCTAGAAAATTTAGTAAAATGAAGGGAAAAATATAATAGGTTGAATATGTTCAGAGACACAAATGTCACTAAAATATATAATATTAATGTTTCTCTTACCATATAAGTTTATAATATTCTAGGATTTGCCAAAGAGCAAGGATAAAAGCCTCAACATTTCTCTATCTGCAAGGAAACATTAAGGCTCAATTAATGATAATAAGTGGCTCCCTGTAAACACTCTGTAGACATACCAATAATTTGAAAAATACAATTCTCTGATTTTTTATAATTAACAACTCTGGGAATATTGTAAATTAAGAAAATCAGTTAAAATTAGATCATTTTAGGCTTTAAAGTACAATGTATTCAATATATTGTCAAATTAGGAAAAAAAACTCCAAGTTTGAATATTTACAATTTTAATAATTATATTTTTTAGAAGAATAGTGTCTTTGTTTCTCAAAACTTTTCAGGTTATTTTATTTTTTATGAAAGTAGTACTTGAAATTAAATATAATCTAGAAACATAATTTCATATCCTTATGGCAGTGTTGAGGAGTTTGCTTTTTTAAATAATGTATTTCTACACTAAAATTACAAACATCATTATTATAAAAGCACATATGTTCATTGCAAAATGTGAGAAAAAGAGATAAGCAGAAATAAGGATTTAAAATGTCATATTCCTAACAACCAGCGGTGATCCTATCAACTTTAGCGTATTCATTTTCACATTTTCTTCCTTACCAAAATGAGACCATACAGTATATCCTGTTTTTTTAAGTTACTCTACTTGCTGCCTTTCCCCCCAGTTAATGACTTCAATCCTTCCATGCCAATATATTTTCATGTTATCTAACAGTTGTCATTCAAATGTCCTCAAATATCCTTCAAATACAGGTTACTGCAGAACTGCCCGACTCAAGATTCAGTCCTGTACCACCTATCACATGCATTTAAATGCTATTTAAATCTTGCTTCTAATTTTTAAAACATGAAATAGCCTTTCCCCTTACTGGGAAAATTTCTAAGCATGCCAAACAATAGAAAGACTGATATTATTAACATCTGCATAGCCATCACCTAAACTCAGTGATTTAGATTGTCATAGTTGCTTTTGCTGCTTCTCCCTCCCAACATATATACACACACAATTATATATACATGTTACATTTGCCATATGTCTTGTTAATTTCTTTAATAACGATAAGCCCCCAATTTTTAATGGCACTTTCTTTTTTAAGGGTACATGTCGGTTCTTTCAGAATACTGCTTACTTGGAACATGTCTAAGTGGTAACTTGTGACATTGTTTTACATATCCATTTATATCCTGTGTTTACTGTATACTGAAGGTTAGGTATACGAACTTGAGTCATGTCAGGTTGGATGTTTCTGACTATCACTGTATACTCTTTCAGTAGGCAGAGCTAAATATATTCCTGAGTAAATTATGAATTCATATTGATAGTTTCAATCTGAATATTATTTTACAGGGTTTCTTTTTCCTTTTTAAATTTTTATAGTTATATTTCTTTTCCCTCCTCCTGAAATATCTTGAGTACTAATAAAGTCTATTGAATTATTAGTTGAATTTTATACTATACATAAATAGCTTCAAAATTATTATAGTAGCAATATAATTGTACCACTGAGTCAACTTTTAGATTTTTTTGCAGTTTTCTTTGTCTTTAGGCTATAGCCAACTAAAGATATACAACCAGAGAAAGGGTGCCAAATCACTTTAAAATTGTTTTTCCCCCTGTGGTTACTTATACCAATTTGATGTAGAATTAAGTTTATCTATTTCAAGACGACTTTAATCTTTTAGTTTTCTTTTTCTCATGAAAACTGTATTAAAATATGTACTTAAAGAATTTTAATTCACTGTCTTATCTGCTGTACTATTCTATACTTCTCTCTTGCTTCTCCTATGGGTAAACACATTAATTTATTTTTTTTGTTATCTGCACATATACAAAATATTTAAAAAAATGAAATACTATATAACTGCTTCACACCTTGATTGTTTCACTTAATAATGTAGTCTAGTAATTAGGTCATATTGGAACATGGGTATCACCCTCATCTGGGAGGCTTCACAGCCCTACATTTTGTGAATAACACCCATTACCAAATGGCCCTCTACTAAAGAACATTTGTGTTGTTTTTTTCTTCTTTTTTAAATTTAACATTTATTGTATTTTTCCCCATCTAGTCCTCTTATATTCCCCTGTGTTGTTTTTCATTGTTAGTTTTTACAAATAACGCACATTAAGGGAAACCTTCTGGAGATGCTGTTTCATATATGTGAATATGCATGTTTGGGGTAGATTTGTAGAGATAGCACTGCTGGAAGAGGAAAAACAACCATATTCAGTTTTGTTACATTTTTCAAAATCCCCTTTTATGGGGATTTTGCCATAAGACAATGGAGTTCTTCAAGAAAAAAATGTAAAAATAATGTTTAATATTTACAGGCCTGAATAATATTCAGTAATTTAAGTTATAAAATAAAAATTATGTATTAATATTACAGTAAAATAATATTCATATTGGAAGTGTCAAAATATATAAGTACATATGTTTAAGTACATGTAATGTATTTATAGATAATGGTTCAGTGTTTATAAATTTAACATACTAAAAAAACCAAGATGGGGAAAAGCTTTTAAAAGTATAGAAACACATACTCAAAAGAAGTAATTTTTGCATATTTTTATGATTTTTGTTAAGTTCCTTTTAGTTTCTTGTTGATTAAGGCATAAGAGTGAGTGATTCCTGACGTTCCTTCCCTCAAAGAAGAAAAGCTAATCCTTTCACAATCAATTAGGATTTATAGCAACTTTTCAAAAAGACTTCCAAGTAAACATTTCTGGAGCAATATTAACCATTTCTTAACATTTGAAAAGCTAAAAAAACACTATATTTCCAGTTCTACATTAGTTTTTTTCTTAGGCTTAAAAAATCAACAATTCATCAATTATCAGGTTATACTTTTGCAATGCAAAAAAATGGCAAACCTGTTTAGAATACTTTCTTTTTGAAAATTACTTTACACTAGACTATATCTTAAAAATGTTTTCCTTTCATGCAATGGATTAAATCTATATCTATACATTCATTTATAAGCATAAAACCCTTAAAATAATAACAAATCTGAAGTCTTTACTTATTCTGAATTGTAAAATGTACTCTCCTGGTATAAATTTTCTCCAAAGTAATTCAGCTTTGTAAGTTTGAAGTACTAATTATCATCTTAACAATGTGGTGTCACATAAAAGTATCATTTCCTGGTATTCTTACTTTATAGAGCACAAGGTTAATGCTACATGTGGCTCTCTTTTAGAAACTTTCTGTAATGCAATATTGTGAGAATTTCCATTCCATCACCTGCTTGGTACAAAGCCAAACATTTATAAACCTTTTATCTCCCTTTAGCTTTTCATAGTCATTTATTATGAAAACACTTACAACTTTATTTTGAAATACTTGCTGGACAATGCCACAGACCCCAAATGGAGTCACTTGTCCTAAAGCCTCTGATAAACAAACCTAGATTTCATACCTCACCTAATTGCTGTTTCAACTACCCCTAGAAACATAATATTAGTCAACCAGTTTGGAGTCAACACCTATAAGGTAATCTGTCCTGCTGGGCCCCCTCCAACCCCCGTAGAAAGAAGAGGCAATCTGCAGTGATAAAACCTCTTGCTTTTACCTTTCTCCCAAAAGGTAGTACTCGGGTCTTAAAGTAATAGTTTATTTTCTTTTGTTGAATAGCTTCCTAGCCCCACCTTTTCTCTGATTTAAAAAAAGCAAAAGCAAAAGGAAAAAAAAAACCCTTCGATTTTCACAACCCCTTTGGACTGCCTATTTGTTGGGTGAAATGATGTAAGATTCATGAATTGCTTAATAGAGTCAGTCAGATCTTCAAATTTACTTGGTTGGATTTTGTTTAACAACACACTAATAATCTAATATTTTAATGCCTCTCCCTAAAATAGTTAACAATTCTTTTAATTGGCAGAAGACACAAGCCAGAGAAGGAGAACAGAATTTGCCACCCCAAAATAGTCCTCTTTGACATGTAAATTATCTTGAGCTGCCTGTTTTTAAGAAACTTAGATATAGGTAAGCTCATCTGTAAGAGACATTTATATTTTTAAGGGAAATCTCCATGCTTAAGGGTGTCTCTGTTTCAGTACCAGAAAGAGCAAGATAACTAATCTCTAGAAACTCTTATCAATAGAGAAGTCACCCATTTAAATCTGCATAACAACCAGAATCTTGTGTTTTTTCTGGTAACCTCCCATATTGGTCTCCTTTCTCCCTCACATTTTGTTCTTCTTCTTTTTTTTTTTGTCTTTAGTTGGAGATACTATTTAAAGTGGTGGATTGGGCCATTTGGGAAGTTACTCAGTTTTCCTGGTTATCTCCCATGTGTATACATGTTATTAAATTTGTGGGGGGGGAGATTCCTCCATTAATCTGTCTCTTATTGGGAAGGATCTCAGTCAAGAACCAAGAAGGATAGAGGGAAAGTTATTTTTCCTTCCCTACATAATTTAAGCTGTACAAAATAGTTTGTGTGTGTTTTATTATTTCATTTAATGAATATCTGTATAATTACAAGAGCTTTTTTAGTAAATACCTAGTCTTGCTTTTCTCCCATAAAATTTTTAACCACAAATTCTCTTAACAAGAGAACTATCAGTTACCTAATTGTTTGTAGTCCAAACTGAATTAAATACCTGGAGGCTTTCCAGGAATCCTCTGGCTCCTAGCTAAAGATTCAGGATTTAACAAAGAAGCATTCAATGCAATACTGTAAAGGCAACTGTATGTTGACACTTAGGTTTTAAAATTACTGGTTGTCTATGCCAATCTGCATTTAATGATTTGTTCTAAAAGGCACAGAGTAGTCATTTCAGAGTGTGTTAGATATAACAACATAATATAAAATAAAAGGTAGGATAGCGATATGCATTTCTTTAGCTTTTGTTGTAAATAAAGTAAAATAATGCCCACTGATTTATTACAAATTTTTAGTATCATAAAAGTGACACTAGAGCCTTTTAGTTAATTTATTTTTCACCAAGGAATCATTGAGTACTTTCTATTTTTTTGTTGACTGGCACGTTTTGATAAATGGGGCGCACTGATATATAATGAAGCCTAATTATACATTTAAAGTATATAAATTCAACTCTAGAAGATGAATGGCACACAGAAAGAGAAGGGGGTAGAGAGGGTACATGCAAAAAAGAGGAAAGCAAATGTAATTTACGTGGTGTAGTTGGACCGACCGGATTCTCTCTGCAGTACTTATTCTGAGTGTGCTCGAGAGGCCTCATTGGGCAGTTTGCTCAGGCCGTGTTTTCCTGGTGAAAACTTTCTTACCGCATTGGGTCTGATTTTGTGTTCAATGGCAATGAATGCATTTTTTTTTTCCCATATTGCACAGCCTCTAAATGAAGCCAACTATTCTTACCTAGGGCTGTGGCAAGGTAAAGCAATTTGTTCTTACTGACTGCAGATCTTCAAGGGGTTTTCATAAAGCACATATCACAAAAGAATTTCTGACTAAATGGGATTCTCATCTCACCTTCTTCAAGCTTCACATCTCATGTCTCACCTGCAGACGTGCCTAGATCACCTTGCTTAAAATTTCTGATCACAGCCTTGATGCCCGTCCTTAACGTTCACAATCATTCCTTCCCTGTGCTATTTTCCTTTTGAACATGGTGCTTAGCACCTTCTAATGTAGTACATAATTCACTTACTTTTTTAATATTTATTGTTTATTCTAAGTTCTCCCCCACAAAATGCAAGTTCCATGAGGGACTATTTGTTGTTTGATTAAAGGATGCATCCCCAGCACATGGAACAAGGCCTGGCTTCCAGCAGCACTTAGTAGTATCTGTTGAATAAATTCATGTAGGAATTTTCAAGAGTGATGCCCTTAGAACTTCACTGCTGGAGGACCTGTGATTCCTCTATTAAATATTAATAAGTACCTGTGGCAAATGATCATGTTCCCTGTAATTGCTTTTAATTAATGTTCTCTGTGGAACTTATCCTTAATGTAATATGAGAAATTGTAGTTCAAAAGAAAACTTGAAATATATCATTCAATTTTTAAACTTGATTTTTTAATTTGTAAAAAACAAATAGAAACACCTGGCATAAATAAATATAAATAAAGCATGTGGGGGAACACTTTCATCTACTAAATGCTGCGGCATTTTGATGAATGATCAGAAGTACTGAGTTAAAGAAAATGATAGCAAGAATGGATCCCAAATAGAAAGCTTTAAAACTAGTTTATCAGCAGGTAGGTGAGAGCCTAATTGATAGTTACTCAATTCTTAGAATAGGTCTTAATCCACAGGCTGGCACAAACATTAGCATAACAGGATAACTGTCTAGTAGCTAATAAAACAATTACAGTAAAAACTAATAATTCTTATTACTTACATGATAAATATTTTCATATTTGCTAGAACTCCCTGCACACTACTAACTGTGCCAGGAGGACCTCCAAAATTAAATCTAAGGAAAAGTAGCACCAATTAAGAATGCATAGATAATTGCATTGAGCAGTTTTTCAAAATGTGCATTTGTAATACAGCTAGCAATATTACTTTCCTAGCATATAAGTAAAAAGCTGCACTTATAAAGTAAATCCCACATTTCAGAAAGTGTGTTAAAATATTCAAAAAACACGCAGTGGTAGGAGCATATATTCCCAAATAGATTTATGTTTCATCATATGTGACTGAGTCAGAATATAAGTGATGCCATAATTCAGTCAATTTCAAATAAATGAATGAAAACCACTAATGGTATTTATATGAACAATGATAACTAATAATTTAATATTGATATACTCAGTAACTTAAAGAAAATATAAACAAAACATTGCAAGTTCAAAACTAATAAACACTTCTTATTAAATTTAAGTATAAAACACTCACTAAAAGAAGAACCTTTTTAAAAATGTTAATACTTTTGACTAAAATAGTAAAGTAGAGACCCTGCGACTGTTCCACGTTCAGGGACGCATTGAAAGAAAATGTACACACAGTCAATTAGTCACATTGAAAAAGACAGGTCTTCTGCAGAACATCACAAGGAAGTTAAAAAAGTTATCCATGAGGATGTTAAATTAATAGAAATACCCGAATTTTCTCAGTGTTAGAATATAAAATCTACACTGCAGTATTTGGCTGTTCATTCTCAATTATTTAACTCAAAATATTAATTGCAGTTGTTCAAATTATAAAATACAGAGAGATAGCATATGCGCTATATTGAAGCATCTATTTATATAGTTGATGTAATCAGAACAATATTCCCCACCTCTTAATGCAATCTTGTAAGTGGCATCATTACTGCTTGACTACATCTATTCATCTTCTATCCTGTTTTAATAATACAAGTGACACCTAAGAAATTATTCTTTGATCTTTCAATAAACTAAGCCTGTGCTGACAGGGGAAGGTGAAAGAGGTTAAATTGGCATTGATTATTTAAGACACATTCATCATTTATTTAACAAATCTCCTTCATCACAAGAACTATTGTGTTTATAGGCCTTTGCTGAGACACTCCAAATTTATTTTTAAATAATTCTTGCATATGCACTACAAATCAGAGCACATTGTGCATTAACAATAGTTTCAAGTCTCCTGATAAATCTGTTACAGGATAGAGTGGTTTAGTGGACACACCTTTGAACCTACTCACTGTAGTGGATTTTTAAAAATTTATTTTAGTAATTTTCATTATATGAATGTCTTATGGGGGGATGCTTTGTCTTATCTTAAGTAGAATGTGTAGCAACAGCTATCTTCCCAGGGAAATAATATTAATGCATACTTGTATCTCTTACATTCTGACATCCCTATCACTGAAACATGATTTGTAATGATCAATAAGAAAAATATATAGCTAATATTTGGCAGCTTTAGGAAGGAAGAAGATAGTATAGAAATCATCCATAATATGCAAGATTTCTACAAGATTTTTCATTATTTTTTCTGACAAATATTGTATATTGTAAAGAAGTTTAATATTCTGTGTGGATATGTATATCACATTTGTGAAAAATTAAATAATGTCAAACTATATTTCTGGAGAAAATACAAGTAAAATATTAATAATTAAAAGATAAATTATTCTTATTACATAAAATATGAAAAATTATTTATAAATAGATATTGAAAAGTATAGAAAATATATTCTAGTCATGGAAAATTACATTGCTGATGAATCACATATTCCAAATGGTCACACAACTTGTCACTTTTAAAATGGTTTACTTATTTTTAACTTATTTAAATGTTTTCCTATCCAGATTTTTCCATACAAAATGCTCTGAAGTTCATTACTACAGTTACCTCTAGTTACTAGCGTAAAGTTCTATATACATATATTTGGTAATACATTTGCTGATTCTGATGATTGTATCTTGGAATACATCCCTAAGAAATGAGAACATGAACTGTTTAGCAAAGATTGTTATTCCATGTTTACACCTACCACAATAATAACAGACACTTGTACAAGGGGATCCTTGAATGACTCACTACCAAGAAATTATTCTTCTTTAACATAATTCAATCCAGTATAATACACTAAGGTCTCATTGTCAGATATGAAAAATGCTAGTAATAGTGAGTATTTAACAATGAGGATTTAATAATAAGGATTACATATGTTCATGGCTTTAATTTAGATTTTTAGTTACTTGGTTAGAGAACTAAATAGCACTAATATGAAAAGTTATGTAGAAATAGGAAAATCACACAGGAGGGCATTAGCTTAGTCAGTGCCCCGCAGGTGCTGTTCATTTGTTAGCAACTCCTTCCATCCGCAGTCCTAACAGTGCTACAGGTCTCTTACATTCTGTATCTATATTCAGGCCTTTGGACATTTAGAATTCATTTTCTCAAATACAATTTTCTCTTATGGGGTAAAATGAAATATTTGTCCAAATTCAAAAGTGTTTTCACCTTTTATAAGAATATGTTACTTTTTTATAGGAGTTTTTTTCTTTCTTTTTCCTCTATTTTTTTTTTTTGCTCAATATATTACATTTAATAAAAGACTAGACCTTTACCACTTTTTTACTTTTTAAAAGAAAAAATTGTTCCCTCAGTTGAACAAAACTGCAACTGCAACTCATTTATGGTGCTTGTAATAAGACTAATGATTTTAATCAGCTTAAAAAAATGCACTACTTGTAATGAAAGACTAGACTTTTACCACTGCCATAAAGATCATGTGGTAGTGAACAAGGGACTTCACTTCTCTGAAACTTAGTTACCTTATTTGAAAATTGATAGTTTTGAAGGTGGAAGATTCTATATTAACTTGTTTTCCTGTGTTACATTGGAATAAGATTTCATGGGAACTCTGGATTTCTCACTGATTGGATAACTCACTGACTTCAAGATTTAAAAATACATAGGTTATTATTTATAAAATACATACTGGGTTTATACCCTAGAAAATGAAATACAAATAATATGTATTAAAATTCTTTAAATAGGAAAAAATTTCTCCAAAAGTATTAATATTGAAATATAGTAAATCCCCTTTGAACTTAATAAAAATAATTTCTTTCTTAAAATATGAAATATTAACATCATTTGAATAATATATAACACTGGTAGTTAATAAATATTATATCACAATATTGATATCTAGAATATTTAGGTATCTAGAAAACATTAAAATGAATGTAGCAAAAATTGAAAATAAAAGCACAGATTTTAATGTTTTTTTAAACTAAAAAGTACTGCATATAAATATT
The DNA here is from genome assembly GCF_004126475.2 of Phyllostomus discolor. Lineage (NCBI taxonomy): Eukaryota > Metazoa > Chordata > Mammalia > Chiroptera > Phyllostomidae > Phyllostomus > Phyllostomus discolor. The sequence goes on from NC_040903.2 coordinate 97,797,175, forward strand.
GAAGAACAATTTGCACTGGAATTCAAAACTTTGGTTTATTTCCTAAGAGAGACCAGTAGATTTATATTAAATATATTAATTTTCTTTGCAAGGAAATACAAAAGTAATATTCATACTTACTATTATAATGAAGACATGAAAATAAACACATTTTCATTACACACATTCATAAAACAACTTAAAATTACTTCAATTCTATTTATATTTGTTAATAAAGTGCTAAAAATTCTATAATAAATGTTTTCAAATAGGAGAGTTCTCACAGATGTTACCTACAAGATAAAGACAATAACTCCTCTATTTTTCATAACAATGAAGTTTAGTCATAAACTCAGGCAAAATGAAAATTTCTTACCTGCATTTAAGGAAGGACAGGTATTTGAATCAAAGCTATCCAAAATTATCTAGTGTTACTAGAAGCAATCTTGTATTCAAAGATGTTTTACAATCTTATTTTGACAGTTCAGTATTTCACACTAAGAAAAAAATGCTAGCTTTCAATTAAATTATTTTCTGCAGCCTGCACTAAAGCCCAAGACCTAAAATATTATTATAAATTTCTCTGCTAAGTTGTTTCTTTTTATGTGCCAGATTGTAAAAATGACGTGCTTGGCTTTGGTGACTGAAAACTTTATTAAGCTGTTAATAAATAAATTTGTACTTTCTTTGAAATAAATTGTCCTACTATTGTAATATGTATTATCCACATGTCTGCAAATTCACTAATTCAAAAGACTGTATTAGTGATGTTAGTATTAAAAAAATAAGACATTGATATGCTAGTCAGTAGCTGTAATTATCTTTTCCAATTCCAGAAGGTATTTGAGGATTATTTAAGAGCAAAAGATGAATGGCGCACTGCTAAATTCTACTAAATCAATGCATGGACACAGTAGCAGCAGAGGCAAATAAGCTATGGAAGTTCAAACACCAATAAAGAATATAAAATGGTTTTATATACCTACTTACATCATAGCCTAGAACTTCAGTCTGTGTGGATTTATCTACTCTTGAAGCAAAAGCCTTCTGTAAGTGCTTTACCTTTTCCTGCAAAATGAAAACCAACAAACAAAAAACACATTATTAGTGAGTCATCACTTCTATACTAATATTCCCCATTTATTAAGATTTGATTAGTGTACAACTCATGATACTCTTGTGTGCATACTTTTCTCTGCTGGCTCTTTGCATATCAACTTAAATATTCAGAACTTTAATTTTCAAGTCAAAATTACCCCACCTTTGCAATCCTTTCTTCTGATACAAAAACCATTAAGTCAGAACCACAGTTGAATTCTAGAGACACATGGTTTGCTTAAATCCAAGACTAAGTGTTTATGCCATGCTTCTGATTAGTTGTTTTCTATAGGATTTTACTGCTCTTGTTTCAGAGCATTTACATTTTCAACAAATAATACCACTCAGAGAATGTTATTTAGGAGTTTTTTTTTCTTCTTAATTCTCTCCTGGAATCTCACAGTTAGGAATCTCCACTTCAAAGAGTTTGACACTAATCCATCATTTTACAACTAGGTAAAGGAAGTAATGCATGAAGGAAGCTAGAGATTTCACATTTCAAATGCATTACTTCCCTTACCTAGTTATAAAATAATATGTATTAAAATTTTTTAAACAGGAAAAACCTCTTCGCCAGAACATTAATATTGAAATACTTATGGTAAATTTTCTTTGAACTTAATAAAAAATAATTTCTTATTCTTAAATGTTTCACTTAAAATAAAAGGTGATCTTGAGCTTAAATATTATGTCATGTTTCCATTGTGCGCCAGGTACAGCTAGGAGTGCTGTACTCACATGACCACATCGTGTCTCTGAATTTTTATTACTATCACTGCCCATTTTCAAGGATGGCAATACAGTTTAGAAAATCTAACTTGAGAAAGTTTCCATAGAAGTCCATGTCATTCCATTAGACCTTCTTTTTTCCTTAACTTACTTTAAGTAAGAATTTATTTTCTTTTGTATGCTTAATAAAATAATTGTATAAGATCTTAATGGGAAAAAAGTAATTTAATTCATGTTTTTCTAGGAAGAAACAGTGCTCATGAAGAATCTTACTATCAAGAACTCCAATTACATAAAACTCATCTTTCTCTTTCCCTCCCCCTTTTCCCACCTTCCCTCACCAACCCATGGCATTTCCCTCAAATCTGCCAGAGATTTGCATTATCTAAGTTGTTTAACAAAGTAACTACATAATTTTGGTAAACATAACTTATTTTGAATTATTGAAATACAGAAAATGCTTCATATACCATTAATGTCTCATACCTACTATCTTTCCTATCACAAATTTCTCGTGCTGCTATTCAGACAAAAATGAAATGGGTATTAGATAATTCAGGAAGATGTAATGCGAGTGAGGTAAGGTATTAATTGTTTGAAAAGGATAAGTGAAAACATGGCTGCATTTTCCAAACTAAATTAAAGTGGGACATAAGTTGTCTGTTTAGACTGGGGGTAGGGAAAGAAAAGAGAACTATCAATAATAAGAGGTAAAGGAAGCAATAACATTTGATATCATTCAAGGGTTGTTTAGAAAACTTTATTTACTTTTGAAATAGGTTGGAGTCTTAAGTTTCAGAAAAGTAATAAGCTTTGTTGTAAATCTGTAGGTATATATGCACAAATGTCTGTGTATGAATTAGAGATCATGACCTAATAAGGGTGGGAAGAACAGAGAGCAAATGCTTCCTTATGCTTCAGCTCACATTTCTATTTTCAAGGGCTTCCACTGTGAGGATAGCAGTTGGAGAGGGCTGGTAAATTCCAACTCATGGGCCTAAGACTTATGACATTCAAACAAATGTAAATGAAATATTCAAAAACTTCATTAACCAATATTCTAATCAAAGCAAAACAAAACAAAAAAAAACCCTAAGTCAAGGATAGTTACCTTCAAAAATTACAAAAAGAATACAAACATTTCTAACACAATTCATTACTATTCCCTTTTGCAAACATTTCCACAGCAACAAATATGCCATATTTTAATTACTAACTATATATGTACTTATATGCCAATTTAAAATGTGGAGAGTAGACTTCCGGCCAAGATGGAGGCATAAGTAGACACACTGTTCCTCCTTGCACAACCAAAAGAAGGACAGCAACAATTTAGAAACAAAAAACAACCAGTACTGACAGAAAATTGAAATGCATGGAAGTCCGACAACCAAGGAGTTAAAGTAAACACATTCATCCAGACCAGTAGGAGGGGTGGAGTCATGCAAAGAGGTAGCTGGCAGACCCAGTGAGGAGGCAGATTGTGGAGGGGCCTCCCAGAATCACAGGAGAGTTCGTTGGAGAGACCCACAGGGTGCTAGAGTGTACAAAAACCCACCCACATGGGAATCAGCATCAGAAGGGCCTAATTTGCTTGGGGGAAGTGGGTGAAGTGACTGAAATCTGGCAGAGAGTGGAACAAGTGCCATTGTTCCCTCTTGGACTCCTCCCGAACATACAGTGTCACAACCCAGTGACTGGGTTGCCCCGCCCTGGTGAACACCTAAGGCTCCACCCCTCACTATGTAACAGGCCTGTTCAGACAAAAAAAAATGACCCAAACAAGAGAACAGTTCAAAGCTTTGGAAAAAATGCAATTAAACGACAGAGGTAACCAGCCTATCAGATGCACAGTTCAAAACACTGGTAATTAGGATACTCATAGAATTAATTGAATTTTGTCACAAATTAGATGAAAAAATGAAGGCTACACTAAGTGAAATAAAGGAAAATGTACAGGGAACCAATAGTGATGGGAAGGAAACTGGGACTCAATCAATGGAGTAGACCAAAAGGAAGAAAGAAACAACTGAACAGAAAAGAAGGAAGAAACAAGAATTCAAAGAAATTGGGAGAGGTTTAGGAACCTCCAGGACATCTTGAAACATTCCAACATCCGAATTATAGGGGTATCAGAAGGAGAAGAGGAAGAGCAACAAGTGGAAAAGTTATTTGAACAAATAATGAAGGAGAACTTCCCCAATCTGGCAAAGGAAATAGACTTCCAGGAAATCCAAGAAGCTCAGAGAGTCCCAAAGCAGTTGGACCTAAGGAGGAACACACTAAGGCATATCATAATTACATTATCCAAGATTAAAATGAAGGAGAGAATCTTAGAAGCAGCAAGAGATAAGGAGACAGTTACCTACAAAGAAGTTCCATTAGACTATCAGCTGATTTCTCAAAAGAGAACTTATAGGCAAGAAGGGGCTGGAAAGAAGTATTCCAAGTCATGAAAGGCAAGGACCTACAACCAAGATTGCTCTATCCAGCAAAGCTTTCATTTAGAATGGAAGGGCAGATAAAGTGCTTCTCACATAAGGTCAAGTTAAAGGAGATCATCATCACCAAGCCCTTAGTATATGAAATGTTAAAGGAACTTATCTAAGAAAAAGAAGATAAAAACATGTATAGTAAAATGACAACAAACTCACAGTTATTAACAACCACACCTAAACAAAAACAAAAACAAACTAAGCAAACAACTAGAACAGGAACAGAACCACAGAAATGGACATCACATGGAGGGTTAGCAACAGGGGAGTAGGAGGAGGAGAGAGGGGGAAAAGTTGTAGAGAATAAGTAGCATAGGTGATAGGTAGAAAATAGACAGGGGGAGGGAAAGAATAGTATGGGAAATGTAGAAGCTTAAGAACTTATGACACATGGACATGAACTAAAGGGGGGGAATGCGGGTGGGAGAGGGTGTGCATGGTGGAGGGGACGAAGGGGGGAAAATGGGACAACTGTAATGGCATGATCAATAAAATATAGTTAAATAAGAAAATAATAATACAACATTTAAAATTTTAAAAAATGTGGAGAGTAAATTATGGTTCCAATAAACTTAGTACACATAAATAAGAGTTAAATATTTTATTTAATGCAATAGTAGGAAGAAAATATATGACAGTTCATAATAAATTTTTATAACATAGAATTAAAGGATTAAATAGAAAAATATATATCTATTGGGAGATAATTATCTGTGGATCTCTTGCATTTCTGTTAAATGGATATCTATGGATTGATAAATGTAACATATAGTAAGGAGTATTATAAATAATCAAATAGAAAATATACCATAAAAATAACTATGACTGGTTGGTGGGATTGCAGATAATTTTTATTTCTTATGTAAGAAAAAAAATATTTTGAAATATTACTTTACAAATAAAGCTATAAAATATTTTAACAAATTACAACAGAATTATTTATAATGCTTCATTTTACCTTATATATAAGAAAGACAACAAAAAGGGAAGCAACATGGAGAAGGGAAACAGTTGAAGTATATCAATCTTTTTTTTTCTTGACCACTAATTGATTTACAAGGTGATTTAATGTGGTTGTCTGTCAGTGTTGTTTAATGTAAGAAAACATTATAACTACTTCGTCTAACCTCTCACAGAGGGATAGGGTAGAACTGAAACAACTCAACTTCTGGTAGGTACAATTGACAAGTAAATTTACAGCCTGGATAAAATATTTCATTGTCTTTAAGTTTCCTTTCCATACAGTGAAAGTATCAATATTTGACAAAGCACTCCTTTTTTCTCACTTAAGATTAATAAAACATATGTGTGCTTAGAATAGGTGTGAAATCATTTTGATAGTGATGATGTGATTAAGCAGAGAAATATAAAAATATATTCTGCCTAAACTGTTAGAATTATTTATTCTTATTTTAGACTATATTTGTGTTTATTTACATTATTAGACAAGCTCTTGAGTAACAAAAATAATTATGAACAATATTTAAAATTCTAGCATTTTATTAAACAACATGATTTGTTTTTACTTTAGATATTCACACCTATTATCATCTACTAGAGCTGTTTAAAAATGTATGCATGGATAATTAAGTGCAGTAAACCAACCTGAAAGGAAAATAATCAGTAGTCCCAAGCTATAACTCCAGTTTATCTTAAATTACTATTTTAATTGCCTACACAGAAGTTGTGAAATTCACCTACAAGATGAACTTTTAAAATTAGAACTTGAGGGCTTACTTGCACCAGTTTAGCTATAGAAACTATAATAAAATAAAATGCAGTCTTATGAATTAATAAAATTAATAGGAATCTGATACAGGAAAAATATGTAATAGTAATTAAAACACTACTATATGAAAACATATGGGTACACTGAGGCTGAAAGGGAAGAAAAACAAAAGCATCTGGGTTGTTATCCAAAACATGCAAATGGCAGTTGCTCAAAAAAAGTAGATTTAAATCAGCATAAAAGGACTATCTTATAAATGTGAAAAAAACAACACAAAGATGAGGTAAAATAGTATAATTGTAAACTCAGGTCCTAAATCATGAATCTAATGGTTATGTTTATGGAAAGAAAGATAGTATTGAAAGACTAACACTGTGAAAGAGGAGAAGAGCTAATTTTAAAAATTAAAAAGTAATATAATTCAACACGAGAGAATTCACAAAGTGTTCTGAGTCAAATTTAAACTAAAAAATTAATGGCTCATAAAGAATTTGAACACATAAGGGACTTTAGTGTTAACAGTAAAAGATTACTTAAAAACAGAAGAAAAACTAAAGGAAAAGTAACTGGGATTGCTTAATGACGTCGAGTCCGAAGATGAGTTCAGGAATGAAAAGGCAGTAGCACAGGGATCACAGCACTTCTGCCTGAGTGCAGAGCACTGCAGATACCAGAACAGTTATAAACAAGAGCAACAGTGGCCAAACAAATCAGAACTCCTTCCATATACCATAAAGTTTCTTGGATATTAAAATGGATCAATGCTATTTTCTTAATTTTTTGTTATGGATAATTGCTAACATAAAACAAAAAAATATATAGGGAGAATAATACAAAAAATCCACTATTTACTCAATTTCAACAATGTTTATTGGAATTTAAATAAGAAGTGTTAGTATTAGCTATATACTTAAATAGCTCCACTGGTCAGTATTGTGCTTCATTCTAGGTAACAGATGTTTGCGGTGGAGGACTTGGCTCTGGAGAAATTCTCAGTAAATCAATAAAACAAGCATCTAGATAACTTACGTCCGTATAAACTATGATACCTGAATTAGGAAAATGCCTGACATCCTCTACAGCCCACCACTTTGAGACAGGACTGGAGATGATTTTTTTTTTTTAAGAAAAAAAGGAGCTCCTACCTTTTGTGACAGCATGGATGGAACTGGAAAGCATTATGCTAAGTGAAATAAGCCAGGTGGTGAAAGACAAATACCATATGATCTCACCTTTAACAGGAACCTAAACAACAAAACAAACAAACAAGCAAAATATAACCAAAGACACTGAAATAGAGAACAGGCTGACAGTGACCAGAGCAGGAGGGGAGGGGATTTTAGGGGAAAAGGGAAAGGGTTTACAGGAACAAGTATAAAGGAAACATGGACAACAATAAGGACAGGTAGAAACGGTGGGGGGGGGGAGGGGGGAGGGGGGAGGCCTGGAGGGTGTAGACTGGGATGGGAGTAAAATGCAGAAAACTATACTTGAACAACAATTGAAATAAAAGAAAAAGAGGACATACACAACATGTTAAATCAATGGAACTCATTATCCATAAGAGATTATAGAAACTGAAAATATACCTGTTTTTAAGAGGAGCTTATGTCACTTCATTTAAGAAAGAAAGAAATTAAAATGTAAATTATGAATTTTTCTATTTTTTCAGATTGAAGTTATTGGAGATAATTGTACCCAGATAACTGAATGCAGTATTTTAGATGTAAAACATGAACTCTTTTCTCCAACAATAACTGAATGATGCATTCCATTTAAATTCTAACATTACTGTTTTGGATTCCCAATTTTTTTTTTTCCAAAGAGCACACTGTACTATGTATAATAACATTAATCATATATATTTGATTTCATTAGTGCTTATGACAGAATAATTCATTTTCTCTAATTTAATACTCTTTTCAGTAAGGTGAAGCTAATTAAGAAAGTCCCCACAAAGAGGGACATGAAAGAGATGTCTCTGAGATAGAGCCTTTAGAAGCCAGGATATGAATTTCCTGAGTTAAAAGAGTAAGCATTAAGTGACTGATCAGGAAAAGCATGACAGAAGCCGTAATTGAGAAATGTCACCCATCACTTCTCAAGTTATATAATGCCTAATCACTATGCTGTATGCCTGAAACTACTATAATTACTGTATGTGAACATATTGAAAAATAAATTAAAAATTTAAAGAAGAGACAAATATCACCCATATTTGGGCCTTGGCCTCTCCAGAATTCAAGTCATCTTTTCTAATTTACATCACAACTACGTCTTCCTTTTGTGTCTACCACCACTATCTAGATCCACTACCCATGGGCGAACAGGGGAATAGAGCACAAATGCATGCTGGGTGTATGCAAGCCACCACCAGCTTTCACTCCAATAGCCTCTGTACTGGGTGGAATCAAGTCCCTCTTAAATTCTTATCTACCTGGAACTTAGCAATGTGACCTTATTAAGAAATAGGATTTGCAACTGTAATCAAGTTAAGATGTGGTTATGCTGGCTTAGAATAAATCACAAATCCAATATAAATGTTGCCTTTATAAGAAGAGGGATATTTGGTCTCTATGTCATTTAATTTTGCTCTAATCATGGTTATTTCCTTCCTTCTACTTACTCTGGGTTTGTTTGTTGTTGTTCCTCCAGTTTTTGTAAATGTAGGTTTAGGTTGTTTATTTGAAATGTTTCTAGCTATTTTAGGAAGGCATGTGTCACTATGAACTTCCCTCTCAGGACTGCCTTTGCTGTGTCTCATGAGTTTTGGACTGTTGTGTATTCATTTTCATTTGTTTCCAGAAACTTTTTGATTTCTTCCTTGATCTCATTATTACCCCATTCATTGTTTAATAGCCTTCTATTCAATCTCCATGAATTTGAGTGTCTTTGAATTTTTACCTTGAGGTTAGTTTCTAGTTTCAGGCCAAGAACCTATGTACTTCAATGTTCATAGCAGCACAATTTACAATAGCCAAGTTTTGGAAACAGCCTAAGTACCCATCAGTAAATGAGCAGGTCAAAAAACTATGGTACATTTACACAATGGAAAACTGTGCAGCAGAAAGGAAGAAAGAGCTCCTACCCTTCACAACAACATGGATGAATCAGGAGAGAATTATGCTAAGTGAAATAAGCCAGGTAGTGAAAGACAAATGCCATATGATCTCACCTGTAAGTGGAATCTAATCCGCAAAACAAACAAGCAAACAAAATATAACCAGAGACATCAAAATAAAGAACAGATTGAGAGTAACCAGAAGGGAGCAGGGAGAGGAATAACAGGAGAAGAAAAGGAGAAGGGCCATCAAGGAACATGTATAAAGGACATATGGACAAAGCCAAAGGGGGGTAGTAGAATCAAGGGTGGGAGGTAGGGATGACTGGGGTGGGGGGAGTGGAAGGGGACAATGGAGACAACTGTACTTGAACAACAATAAAAAAGTGATTAAAAAAAGAGGGATATTTGGGCACAGCAACACAGATATGCCAAGAGAAGTCCATCTGAAGACAGAGACAGAAATCAGACTGATGTATCTAAAAGTTAAAACAAGGACAAGGATTGCCAGCAACCACCAGCTGCTGGAAGAGGCCATGAAGGATCCTTCCCTGAGGATTTCAGAAGGACCATAATCATGGGAACACCTTGATTTCAGGCTTCTAGGCTCCAGGACCATGAGGAAATACATCTTTGTTGTTTTAAGTCGGCCTTATTAGTGCTACTTTTAAACAGTAGCCAAAGGAAATTACACAGCTTCCTAACTGGTTTTCTTGTCTTTACCTGTAATTTATAAACTCCATCTTCTCTGTAAATAACAGGAAAGCAACCTGAACAAGTGATTTGAATCACATTCTCTGGCTTAAAACCTGTTAATAGTATCCCATTCCAATACAGCAGCCCATAGCCACATATGGCAAAATGAGCACCTGAATTGCAGCTAGTCCAAATTAAAATGTGTTGTTAAGTATAAAAAACACACTGGATTTTGAAAATGTATGTAGAAAAAAAACTCATTAATAAAATATTTTATGGATAATTTTATATGTATTGCATCTTAAATGATGCCATTTTGCATATTTAAGTTAAATAAAATGCATTTGAAATAATTACACAAATAACTACCATTTGCCGCTTGCTGTATATTTCTACTGAACAGTTCTGGTTTATATATAATAAAAAGTACACCTTTATTTACCATGATATACAGTCCCTGCCTCTCCTTAGTCCTTATTTATTATAATTCCATTTCATACCAGTCTTTCCCTTGCAAAAGTGACTATTAGTCATCTTCTTTCAGTTCCTTGAGTTGACCTAAACTTTTTGCACTTAAACATTTTAATATGCCATAGCCTGCATCTGGAATGTTCTTCATAATAAGTGCTTCTGCCTTAATACTCTTTCTGAACTAGAGTGTTATCTCCAGGTAATTTTTCTCTTAACTTCTTTTTTACTAAGTATCTTTCATTTCAACTGACAATTATTTCTTTTATTTGGCTGTTTGTCTATATGTTCTCTGTCTTCTACACTAGTATGTAAGTTCCTTATAGCAAGGATGATGTCTATTCGGAGACAAATTGCTTCCACATTGTCTATTGTAGTGTTTGGTATGTTCTAGACACTTGAGACTTTCATGAAATGAGGAAGTAGGTGTATGAGAGATTATGCACCAGGTTTGAGAGGATTTACTGGAGACCAGCTGGTGAACTCGACACACTGCAAAAGCACTTGCTACAGGGAATTGAATATTGGTGACATGATGAGTCCAGTAAAATTTCTGGCATTTGTATGGTGTTTAAGTAAGAGTGCACTTGGAGCTATATATTAACTATGGGGTTATTCTAGTAATTCTAAGCTGCACAAATGTCTTAAAAGAAAACAGAAGAAAAAATGCAAAGAGACAAAAGTGAGGGGATTGAAAAATAAATTAAAAAAACATGTCTAAGGACATGATGCTATAATATCAAGTGAGAAATATTTTCATGGATTAGGATTCTTTTTCATAAGCAGCTTATGTCCTTCTTTCTCACTCTTGGCTAAATTTTATATTGTGGGTGAAAATTTAATGAAGTGATTTATCCAGTGAAGGTAACTGGGGGAAAATGAATGTAGACATGTCTTCTATAGGAAATAGGGACCAAGAGAATATTTTGATACATCCAGTCCCAAAGAATCCATTACAAGCATCATCCTAGTCTATAGAACACACTTTCTATTAGTGAGGGGATGCTTCATTCCCCAGGCCCATATTTTCATGAGGGGAGTTCTGCTAGACGTACACTTCAGGTTTCTTTCCCTACCACTCACTCACTCCTCTTTATCTATAAACTGGAAGGTGACCTGGGGATAAACAAACACATTCTGCTTCTTTACTGGCATGGCCTGTCTATAGCCTGAAATCTCAGCTTGCCCAGACATAAACTCACAGACCTGCCATGTGGGAGAGAATGAAAATGTACCTGTGTCAGCAACTCCAGTGGGTCACTTCAGTTCATAGAAGACTGTATTGGAAGCTTATATGGCTGCATTCCAATCTGGATTTGTATTGTATTATATTATAATTCAATCTCTCTGAATATTCTATTTTATAATTAGTTCTGAATTTAGGAGGGCAAAGAAGGATGTTGCTTATTGCCTTTTTTAAACCTCAAAAATATACATACTGAATCAACTTGGAAAAAGCTGAGTTTAAACATGGTTATCACAATATTACCATGTATTTATAATATTAAATACAATATTAGGAATTTCTAAGAGAGCCATATAGGATGACCAATACAATAACCAATGAACTTTAATTCAACCTTAAAATTTTTTCCTGTAAAAAATCTGTATTACAAAAAACAGAACTGTGCCTACAATAATGAGATTGACATCTTACAAGTATAGCAAAGAATCCTCTAGCTTTTTTGTTTGATATTTTCATCAGGAAGGTCAGGATATTATACCCTGCCCACTTTATCACTGTGATTAAAATGAGATTCCCTTTTTGAAGAAAAGATTCATTTCAGGGGACTGTGAGCATTTAATTTTATTGAACTGATTTAGTTTTAATGTATATAAAAATTCTTACAATAAACGGTGTAACACAAAAATCTTCAAGGCACTTCGTCATTCATTAACAGCAGTATGCTGATGACAGCATTACGGAAACACAAATATATGGGAGACAAGAGAAGATTACTACAGACATGCAAAGTCAGCACAGCATTACAGGTTAACAATCAGCTAGAAAAAAACAATGTCATGAATCAAACTTCACTGGACAAATTGTCCACACAGATCAAACTTCACTGTCAACTCAAGAAATTCTGAATGCCATAAAATACATTGTCCTTCAAATTTCCTTCAGCACACTCATAAGCAAACAAAAAAAAATACAACCTCAAATATATCTGAAGAGCAGATTCTAATAAAACAAAATGTAAAGGGATTATAGGTGACTAGAAGAATTACTTAGTTGCTTTGGTTGTAGGTTTATTGATCCTTTGAACAATTGTTAGGCAAAGGCATTTAAAGCCGGACTTAATAGATTCCAAAAATATTTAATGTGTATCTATAATTTATTAATTCATCTGTCAATAATTATAGTACATTTAAGTATGTAAATTAAACTATGATTTCATTTTTTCTCCGTTTAATTAGAAATACAATATTTTTTAATTTTGTTTAATGTGTTGTATTTTATATATTTTATATTTACAAACACAACTATTTCTATAAAATGTTTGGCTAATTGTTCACTGTGAGCCATCTTAGAGCCTAGGTCCTGAGGAAGACACAACTCAGCAGTGCAGCTGGAGAAGAGGTGCCAGCTTTCTCAAGAGTGAGTGGTCTGTCTAGAACGCTAAATCCAATGCCCTTGTTACACAGGGAGTGGTGAAAAGATGTTTCTTTGCTGTTTCCCTGCTTATAGTTCATACAGGGGATAGGCTTCCAATAAGGAAACCAACAAGTATAAAATTACAAATTTTGGTAAGTGATATACAGCGAAACAATGAGTGCCTAGGAAAGAGACTAACATGAAGGATGCCCATTATATGTGATGACCGAGTGTGCCTTACTGAGGAAAAGGTCCTTAATGTTAAACCTACAGGACAAGGACATGGACAAGGCAGTGGGCAGGGGACTGTGCGAGAGAGACATTGAAGAAGGTTCAGGGGGTGGGGGTGGGGCTAAGTGTATGGTTTTCTTTCTTTTTTTGTGTGAGAAACTGAAAAAAGTACAGTGTGACTAGAATTTAGAGAGCAAGAGGAATATTGACATATGATGATTGTAGGCTCTGCTAAGCATTGATTTTATGTTAAGTTCAGTGGGAAACCATGAAAATGTTTTAAGTATGTTTCCATATTTAGCCAATAACATTCTGGCTGCTATATGGAGAAGAAAATAAAGGCAAGAAATATACAGGAGTAAGGGAGTCTACATAAAGCAGTAGTCTAGAAGAAGGGTTTTAGGCAAATGTAATTCAGTCCTATATACTTTCCGGATTCAACCAAAGAGCTAGATTTAAAGAGCCAGTAATTTATTGTATAGGTAGGTTAAAAAAAGGGTAAAAGTCAAGAGCAACTCCCAGGTTTCTACTCTGAGCTAGCTGGAAGGCTGGATGGTGGCAGCATTTCTAATACAGAGAACACTGTAGGAGAAGTGGGTTTAATTGGAAATAGGAGTGAGTGGGAGATCAAGAAGCAGGATGAACTGAGTAGAAAGATAAACAGAATATATTGAACGTATTAAAAAGTGAGATTATTTTGAGACATTCAAACAAGTATGAGGTGATATGAGTTGGAACAGACAGGTTGCTAAAAGCTATAAATAGTGCTAGTGAGAGAGCCAAGAACACAAAGAGTCTTTAAATGAATGCATTACTCTTTCAAATAATAGCAAACACCCATGTTTTCTAACCAGCATGCCTCATTGCTCCCTTCACACATGCATACCTTCCTGGTAACTCCACATTCTTCCATTTCAGTCACATAGCTCTGGCTAGAGCTGCTGGGTAGTGCAATATGATCACTCTATCACAGTTCATGGATTACAGAGAGTGGGTGCTCTTCCCAAGCAAGCTAGGCTAGAGACCTTTACTGGTAATTATGGTACAAGAAGTATGAAAACTTCTTGATCTTTGAAAACAAGTTGATCTTTCTTGTGGTGCTTGGATAAAAATTGGTTAAGTCTGAGAGCTACAGTGGGTCAAGTTTATAGTAGCACAGGATAATGAACATTGGTCTCAAGCAGAAAGAGAAAGAAGGGGTTGGGAGGAGAGAACAAAAAAAAAAATCAAAGAACAGCAGAAATGAGTATAGAGACTAAAAATTACTGTCATCTTCATTGTTAATGACATTTGTCCTCAGGCCCCAACTTCAGTTTGCCTTTGGTTTCATGAGTCATTCAGGAAGTCTTTTCACAAATTCCTATATTTGAGAAATATAGGAATTTGGTAGACTGAGTTATTTTCCTGACATTCATTATCAAGAGAGACCTAATCAAGAAAACAGAAGGCCAAAACCAAAGGCTAAGGAAAGAGAACTAATTAAAAAATATATTTTCATAAAACAATAAATAGTGCTAGGATCCTAAGTAGTCTTCAAGTCTAATTTTGTTTACAGCTGATTTTTAAGTATGTATTTGAAATTTGCATTTAAATAAACTAGGAACTAAGAAATAAAAATAAATTTTATTAAAAAAAGGTATACAACCATGTTCTGTGTACTTTCATATGAATTACTTGCATGTTGGCTATTACGGTAATCTTATGTAGTTTTTATCATAATGCTTATATAGTTTTTGTACTCAGCTTTTTTCTATTATATAATAAACTTTGCAATATCAAATAATATTAATACCAACTATTTTAAAACTAGATAATATTTTACAGATGTGGTGTTTTAAAATATCCTCACACAAAGCATAGAAGTACATAAAGCTAAAGTGAAAATATTTTTCTCTCCTCACCTTGGTCCCCTTTATAAACACTCTTATTTATGTTTTTATTAATTTTTGAAGTTAGAACAATATTTTAAAATTTTATTTCCTCCATTTCTTGATTTGTCACAATTAGATAACATTTTTCTAAATAAAATTGTGAGGAATTAACATACATTCTTTACCCTCCACTTTCTCTTTAACCTTGCAACTTCCATTGGTTACATAATTATTAACAATATTAATTCTAATTAATATTTATTAATATTTCAAGTGACCTATTTAAAACTA
The DNA here is from genome assembly GCF_004126475.2 of Phyllostomus discolor. Lineage (NCBI taxonomy): Eukaryota > Metazoa > Chordata > Mammalia > Chiroptera > Phyllostomidae > Phyllostomus > Phyllostomus discolor. The sequence goes on from NC_040903.2 coordinate 97,812,422, forward strand.
TTTTCTAATATGTCATGAACATTACACAGGTCCTAATAATGCCAGAGGTTTAAGAACTAAGTTGACTTGAAATTAAACTAGTATTAATAATACAAGTTACAACTCAACAAACCAAAATTATGAAAGATAGTGTCACTACTGTACTTCTCATTCATTTCATTAGTAAAATATATGCATTTCTTTGAACAAAGTCTATTCCATATGTCAAACTGTCTAGTAGGGATGTGCATGTAGATAGCCCTCGTGCATCATGATCTCACCATATTCCAAATACAACTTGACACCTTGTAACTTTTTTTTTGATTCCCTGTGCCAGCAAGAAGTATCCTTGTCAAAGAATCTCTTAATGAAGACCCTAGGAGTTCTTTGCTTTCTTTCCTCCTTCATCCATCTTACGTTCAAGAAGTTCTCTTCCAAAATATTCTTCAGAGGTGTCCCTTCCTGTCTACTTTAACTACCCGTGTTTACTCCAGACCACCATATTTTTTTTCTCCTGAATCACTGTAATAAACTTTTAAAAGCATTTTCCTTCAGATTTTTTCTCTTAATATATGCTTTATATTGCAGCCAAACAAATCTTTATAAAATAAAATCAGATCATGTTTCATTGGTTTCTTACAAATTCAAGATAAGTTTAATACTCTAGTATTATTCACCTAGTTCTTCGTGATCTTGTCTCTGGCTATTTGTCTGGTCTACCACTCCCCAGAACACTGTAAGCTCCCAAAAGAAAAAAAAAGTACGACTTTATGTTCAAGAAATCTGATAAGCTCTCTAAGGTGTCTTTGTTTTTATTATACTTTACCTGAAGCCTGAAAAATGTTTTACTTCACTTTTTTTTTGCACTTGGCTCAGGGTTCTTATGACTCAAAGTGTAAATTATTTTAAAAATTTTAATTCTTTTTGAATCTATAAGGCAAAGCTAATTTGATTCCTGCAATTACAATGAAAATGGTTCTGCATATTTTTATTCTTTTTGAAAGAGCTGAGCAAAGCAAACCTTGCAACTTGTAGTTATTAGAAAGATCAACCTAGTTTTGATTCAGTCTAATGCAACCAACCTCTTATAAAATAATCTAATATAGAAGTTAATAATCCAAAAGGGCAATTTTTAGGTACTTCTAACTATCTGCTGAGGTTGTTATGAAGTACTATTTATTTCTGGTTGGCAGTCTAATGCAAAGAAAATAATATGGCCAGAATATTCAAAGAATAACAATTCATTAAAGAAATTTACAGGAAATTAAATTTTAATATTTTATTTTCAACTCTCTTTAAATAAATACTTATACCTGAAATATTATATATTTGTTCAATTTTTAATACAACATCTAAAACAACATGAAAAAGTATAGAGAAAGTATATTTTTTGTTAAAAGTATACACAGGCACATATATACACACAACTTGAGTTTTTAAATCTACCTTTCCTAATCTAAATTCTTTTGTCTATTAATTTTACTCTAATTTCAAAGTTTCAAGAGCATAATTTTAATGAAATCACACACCAAACTCTACTGAATCTATTTTGGTCTGTTTGGGCTGCTGTATAAACAACAGCAATTTGCTCTTCATAATCTGCAGGACAGAAAGCTTAAGATCAAGGCCCCAGCAGTTTTGGCGTCTGGTGAGAGTCTGCTCTCTCATGTATGATATGCACCCTCTCTCTGTGTCCTCGCATGGTGGAAGGGTGAGAGATCCCTTTGGGGTCCCTTTTATAAGGACACTAATCCCACTCATGAGGGCTCTGCCCTCTTGACATAATCAGTTCCCAAGGGCCCTAACTAATATATACCATCACCTTGTTGGTTAGACTTCAGCGTATGAATTTGGAGGGAGCACAAACATTTAGACCAAATTAGAATCCCAAACACTACCAAATTTAATTATATGGTAAAAAGCTGAGCACAATGTCAAGCACATGAAAGCATTTAATGAATCATAGATATGAGCATCATTGGTATTTATAAGTATGAGAAATACAACACTAATACTTGATAATGAAAGAAAAAGAGGAAAAGGTATAAGAAATGGAGAGAAAATAAATGGCAGGAGACATGGCAACAGCAAATAGAAACAGGCTGAAAAGGAAAAAGAGGAAGAAAAGGAGAAGGGAGAAGTGGGGTGGAGAAAGAGGTCAGGGAGAGATGCAGCCAGTGGCCAGTACAGCTGGTGTTTCCTGGGACAATGCAAGGTGCTTTACTGAGGGGTCAGTGCAGGGAATCAATGAAATGGACTGGACTTTAAACAAGTATTAGTCGTCATATAGCATTTGCCACCTTGGCACCTCCAGTCCGAGGCCATGTACTCATGTTCATGCTGTCATGCAAATAAGTGTATGCATTGAAACAAGCATGTCCTCTTTTCCTTTTATTCAATAATGCTTTACTTTGAAAAAGATAATAAGGTCACTTAATCCCATTAAAATAATGTGTGGAGATTATTTAGTCTATAAAAGAGGTAATACTTAGCAGTATTCAATTATATGCACAAAAGAATAACATTTTACATAAGACTACTGAAGTGTCTTCACATGTTATCTATTCTGTGTTTATATATATGAGTAATCAATGCATTTAAAAATTGCATTAAACAAGGTGCTCACAAAGATTTATTAGCTGCTACTTGGCATTTTCATACCTCATTTAAGTGTCCTTTCAAATGAATACTTATAAGGTCAGATATCCCAATATCTATTTTCATTGTAAATGGAAATTTTTCATTGTAAAATAAGCACAGATATTCAACTATACAATTTTTTGTACAGCTATAGATTTAATAGCTATAGAATTTTAAAACAAAAAATATATGAACAATTTAAAAGAGAAAAGTGAATATGGGACATATTTTATACCAATGAATAGAAAGACTTCACACAAATAATGCATATTGAATACAATACAAATTAACAACACATACACAATTCATATCTTCAACAAGATGTCTAATTGGATGTGTTGCTGGTTACCACTACTAAATGAATCTGAATACACAATAAGGAGAGACAGAATCCAAGATCTAACTACAACGATGATGACAGTATTTTAAACCTCTCTGTGTAAAAACAGGGTGGCCACCACTTAGGGCAGAGCCAAACCAGATGCACCAGTGGAAATACAGTTTACATTCTACTTTGTCTCTCCTCACCCTACCCTTCTACTTCCTGGCCTTTGGACAATCATCACCTACCCACTTTCCTCAAACCACGGCTGTGGGTATCTATGCCACTGAGAATCCTACTGGAGGAAATCCAAGTGGCTGAGGGCTGACTTGCTCTGAGCATCAGTCCTTTACTTCTCCCAATCCAACCCCAGATTTTGCAGATTACAACCTCACAAAACCAAATTCTCCCTAGATTTCACTTCCTAAGGATTTTGGGGTGAAATCCTGACAGTTGTTTCCTGCTGAGTTGTTGCAAAATAAGTGATACTCTGGTTGGTGAGAGTCTGTGTCACATTCCCTATCCCTCACACACACACACCTGAACTACCCTAGACTGAGAGAGACTGTGGTCTGGACTTCAGCCCTGCACCAAGACCAAAGAGCCAACATTCCACAGGTAATATGAGTTCACAGGCCAAATGAATTTGACTTCTGAGGACTTCTATACCTCAAAAGATAAATAATAAACTGGACCAAAATAAATGCTTTTGGAAATACAGTATTAATACATATAATCAAGTAATTTTAAGTAAGTAATTTAGTATAATGAATGAAAGAAGGAAAGAAGGAAGGGGAAATTTTATCTATTTTAACAAAAGTAATATTTTAGCCATTAGTAATGAAATGGGAGACAGAACAAAAAGTATGGGATGTTTCTTTTGTAAGATGGAAGATACAGTCATTGATGTGTTTAAGAAATAGATGCTATCTAATATATGTTTCTTAAGTTTTGAGAAACAATAATAAAACTAGCCTGTATAGCTTTTAAATGGCAGAAGAAAATTTTATAGAATTGAATTAGAAAAGCATATTAAGTATAGGAAATAAAAATATTAAACAAAATAAAGGAATTAAATCCCAGTTACACAGAAATTAAACCAAATGAAGATGTATTAAACTAACGGAGGTAGGGATAATAAGTTAGGGAAATTCCTTGGCAAGTGGAATGGGGGAAACTGGGACAGACAGCTGATTCAAACTCTACTCATCCAGCACCCTGACTCTTCGGCCTCCTTCTCCCTTGAATGGCCACTCCCTTAAGCATTAAGTCCTCAGGACAATGAGGTTCTGTCAGCATCAAATAATCTTAGGAACAAAGTCTTCAGTCTGTTGACCACAGAGACAGAGTTTTGGTCTAACCAGAGATAATATCTAGGTATCACTTGTGTTTCAGCTCCAGGCCCAGAAAAGCAGCAAAACCAGATAAAGTGGTACCATGGCTGACAATAGGAACAGATGCCATGACAGATGGCAATGTGGGCTCTCAGGTCTTGGGCCCTACGCTAGCACTGACCAATCAGTAGAGACCACAACCCTGAAAGGGCACACCTGGAAAGCTGATGAATGAATATTCTACTGAGATTGTCTCCTGAGACATTAGCTCAAATAATTCCTGCCTTTAGAAAACAGATAAAACCCGTAAGACAAAGGAACCAATACTCTCTCTTCTCTCCCCCTCTCTCTGTGTCTCTTAAAGGCCTGTGCCTTTCCTCCTTTTCATTCCTAAGGTGCATATCTTTGCTTTCTTTCTCCAACGGGCCTATCTTTTGCCTCTGTAACTGGTTTCCTGAGTCCACATAGCACAGTTGGTTCACTTCTTCTGCCTCTGTGGTGTTCTTTCTAAAGGGCCAAGGCAGCTCTGCCAGGGCCCACTCCTGTTGTTACGATCTTACCTCTTAAGCTCCTCTTTTGTTTCACTGTCCCCAGCTTTGATAAACATACTCTCCAAATCACCTAGACTCATGTTATGAAAACTTTCCTGCACAAAGTCAAGACCTGAGAGCCCGCATTGCCACTGAAATAACCAAATAAGAGACAAAAGCCCACACAGTAAAGAAATGCAAACAAAATCAAACAATATGTTGTAAGGAAAAAACAAAAAACCCCATAAATACTGAAATGAAAGAATGGAAAACATATGACTGATAAATATAAATCAAGAGAAATTAAGAGTAACAATCTTAATTTCTGATTAATAAACAAAATCCTTCTTTGGATGACTTGCAGTATTCTGTAGCCTCACCTGTGCTTTGTACACATAGTCCTGACCCAAAGTTAAAACACTAATGACAATAGCAATATAAGGAGAGGTGGCTTGTAAATAAAGTTTGGTTCTTATCTTCAGATTATGTGAGGCCAATAATGAAATATCTCTCTAGATAGTTTTATATAAAAAATAAGACAATCTGTTTAATAAGATGAAAGAAACTACTAAACTTTCACTTCAGCTTGCTAGGTAATGCACATTAATTAAACAAGTTACATGGAATCAAACAGAGTGAAGAAGATGTGAAGTCGGTGTGACAGTAAAGTATAGATCTTGAAGATCTTAAATTTCTAGGTAGCATTTACATTCTTGAAAGATCTGTCAAAATGATATATTCAACATGGTGAAATTACTGAAATCATTGCTCAGCAAAATAAGCACAAATGGACTATTAACATTAAATTACATTTTTTAGACAAATAAAAGCTTCATTCTTAGGTTGAAGTTAAGGGAAACAATTGGTGAAATAGATAAAATAAATGCTCAGTTTAGCCACTGTGCTGATTTTTCTTCTGATTTCACTTGTCACTTGGGAGAAAAATAAATACATATTTTGATACATTGGTATATATCAAAGAGGCCCTTTCCCTCAGAAATATTTTAGCCTTTAGAAGAATTTATAACAGTTAACTAATCTGATTAAAATCACAAGTAGTGCTTATCAGAGGTAATTTCTTGAGTTGTGAATATTTACTCCACACAGCAACACTTTTAGAGCTTTGTAAATAACTTTTGAAGATTATACATGTATATATTATGCATTACCAGTACTATAAAAGTAGTATTTTATTTTAAAAATATTACTTTGATTTTAAAAGTACATCAAAAAATACAAAATAGGATCAATATTTGAGTCAAATATTAATATCTTTTTATCTAAAATCAGCATTAATCTCAGTATACATTATGTTAATTCTACATTAATTAAAAAGGCTTTATTTATTTACTTACTTACTTGTTAGAGAGAGAGGGGAAAGGAATGAGAAAGAGAGGGAGAGAAACATTGACCGGTTGCCTCTTGAACACGCCCCGACTGAGGACTGAACCTGCAGCCCAGGCATGTGCCCGGACAGGGAATCAAACCTTAGATCTTTCACTTCACAGGATGATGCCCAAACAACTGATCCACACCTATCAGGATTAATCCTACATTTTCTAATATTTGTATAAGTGTTTCCGCTCATTTGTTTTTTATTTATTGTAGTTTAACTCTTCATACTTTTTTCCTTTTTTTTTTTTGCTTTTCTGTTTATTATATTATTGGTAATAAAATATGTGGAAAATATCTGATTTATATGAATCTATGTTGGTGGTTCACAGATGGCAAGAACACCCACCATCAAATATCCATATTATCATTGATAATATTATCATAATTTTATTATACAAAGTAACCATATTATCTTATAGGTCTTTATAATAATCTTTGTACTGACTTGTTTCAGGCACTAAGATTGTAGTACGGTAATTTTTGTAATATTTTTCTGAGATAACATACAGACATTAGACAGAGTTCATGTAAGCCAATGTTAAACCAAAATAAAATGAATCAGAATGTTATTGCTTGTATTGTTATATATCAATTGTATCTCAATTTAAATTTAAAAAAGAGATTATTGCTTGAGATATCCAGAAATGGACTCTGAGATGATAATTCTTGTGAAATTGATTTATTTGGATGTGCTCCCAGGAAAAATACTAGTAGGAGAGCAAGGAAAGAGAAAGGGAAGGGAAGTATATCTAAAAGTGAAGCTTCAAGATCTCAGAAGGTATCTTTGGCTCTATTCCACAGGAAAGCCTGGAGAAAGGGGAAATATCTCAAACTGTCCCTACCCAAGGGTAAGGTAGCCAGATCCCTCTATGCAGGGTAATCATTGGTAAGGGAGGTTTACTCTGCAAGCAAAGTGAGCCTTAGGCTCCTGAAGCTTCGGCTTTGACAGTCACTGACAAAGACAACTGCTGGTCCGGGTGACTCCGTATTCACCTGGAGCCCTGTGCATGTGCACGCACGATAAAGCAATCTAAGATACGGGCAGAGTACCAGCAGCACTTGCTACAGTTTACCTGAAAAATGACTTGACAGTATAATTCTTGAAGTAAGTTATGAGGCATCTGAAGCCCAGTGAGGTAATATACATTTACCAGAAACACAAAATTAGTACGTGGCAAACAGAAGACCAGAATTCAGGTCTCCACTCCTTCATGTCAGGTTGCTTTCAATGACCATATTCTATATTAAAAACTTAACTTTCTTTGTTATAAAAACTATTTTTGTGGAATTATTATTTAACAGCATTTCTCTATACAGTACTTGGAAGCACTTGACTTTATTTAATTGTAAAAAGATTAGAAATTTGCTATTGAGCAAAAAGGAAAATACTATAATTGGTGTCTTCATACGGTAATATTTACTCTTGAGCATCATTAATAAATTTAATTGATGAGTGCTTTTTAAGCTAATGTATTTTTATAATTTATATATGCTTTATATACTAAGAGTTACTTATTTTAAATAAGGAACAGCTAACTTTGAGGAACTGGATTTTTAAAGAAAACACTGTGAATTATATTTGCACAAACATACATTTGTATATATTATTATTAAAATGTATGACACTATGTAATATTAATCACAGTTTGATTTTTAAATGTCTAATATCTCATGTATAAAGTTACTGATTAAGTAAACATAAAAATATATAAATTTTGATAACTATTGAGTCTGAAAATAAAGACTAAAAAATTGCCCACTGTAAAGTCATAAATATTTACTAATACTATTGTAATGTCAAGAGATACTGTGCTGGATAGAACATTGAGGAAAGCTGTCCTGTCTCTTTATACTTTTCAACTCAAAACATTTTTTTCACTTAGGATTTTCAAGCTCATATTTTAACAATGTAACTTGATTTTGAATGAAAGGTTATGCAGGAATGTTAAAGCATTCCTCAAAGTAACACATGATTTTTCCAGTTTGAGTAAACTATAAACATTATACATTTTATTTTATTCATTTAAAAATAGCATCAGATGTTTATTCTTGTGGTAAGCAACAGAGATCATCAAATGGTAAAATACAAAACAAATCTCTAAGCCAAGGCTAAGAAGAGAATTGTTTCTCTGAATTTCTTTATATTGCTTTCTTATTATTTGTTCTACTCTTGCACTTTCAAAGTATATGTAAATCAAGAAAAGGCACTTAATACAGAAGTATAAAGGGTAGAATAAATAAGTAATAAAATAATGTACATAATTAGGAATGCAAAATTATTTTCCCCTTTAATTAAAAAAAATCCACATATGATGTATAGAAGCTGTTTTTCATTGCCACTGCAACTGAACTTTTTGAATTCAACTGTTATAGAAGTATTAATTAATGCCCAGTTGGCTTAAATTATTTTCAAGACAATAATAAAGAAAATTACTGACAAGGGTGATGTGTATTTACTACCATCAGCGTAACTGTGTACTCTTTAGGGCCTCAAATTACTCAACTTCATTTGCCTCCTCACGTGGTTTTTGCATTGGCTCTTTCCAACTGGTTACCCATTTCCTACACCAAAATTGTGCTTTTCTCATCATTGTACCATCCAAATGTCCCTTTAAGGGTTGCGGTAACTTCTGTTATTTTTGTTTCCTAATTAGAATGTCTTTTCCCCTTCTCAAATTAGACATAACATCTCTCTTAGGTATTCTGGAAATTTGGAATATTCTAAAAGGTTCTTAAATGTGTGAATTTAAAATTTCCTTCAGAATAAAGAGATATGGTACAAGAATGGACTCTAAGTTGACTGGCCTGATGCTGCAACAGAATGCCTAAAAAGTTAACTTTCAATTTACCCAGTTACACTTGGAGTTATTTCACTTGGAGTTATTTCACACAACTTTTTGAACATGGTGTGAAAGTGGACAAGGAACTAGAATCTCCAGAAAGGTAGGGCAGAAGTGACTCAGAAAAATATAACATCTCTCCCCTTCTCTCCCTTCTTAAATATGACAAATGTGAATTTCTGTTTCTTATAGAATCTTTATTCCCTGCTGATGGTAGCCTTAACCACTACAATTTTTCTTGGTGGCCTGCATTTGGAAGTCCTATCTTGATCTGGGAATACCTTCACTGTATCCCATATTATATAAGCATTTCTGTAAGTTTTACACCCTTCGTCATTAATGGGTATTTCTATCTCTGTGCATGGCCCCTCTTCTTTTAAACACCTTATTTAAATGTTTTAATTTGGTAGGTTTATTGGCCTCATTTATCCTAAGTATTTCCAGTGTAGGTGATAATTAAAAGCAGAAGCAATAATCCAGCTGGAGGGTGCTTAGAAATTTCTGACTCCATAAGCATTATAATGAGTCCAGGTACAGCCCTAAATTTCTCTTTGTCAACTAACCAGACATAATTTTATGGACTACTGTTTCTAATGGTAGCTTCATTAATAAATAAGAGTGAAAGCTCAGCAGCATTATCTTTTTGGGGGAGTGTTGGGTGACTTCTAAGTTTATAAACTTTTCTGCATCTCAAATTTTTATTCAGCAAAATGATGATGATCATATATTGCATCATAGAGATTTTTGAGGATTAAATGATAGGAAAAAATAATACATGATAAAATTTCAATTGTCATTACCATTCTTATCAATAATTAGAAATAATTACCAAACATAGTCTGCATCATTTCAGAAATATCTTAAGACACAAAAATTTCTCCTCTACTGATGTTTAAAATTCTTAATTAAAACTGAGGGACATTTCTGGGGGGCAGGGTTAGCTCAATTAGAAGTAATCATTATTGTATTTGAGAACATGACATGAATTTCTTCTATGATAAGACAGACTGAGGCTGAATTGGAAAACTGATGCCCAAGAGATACAATTTTTAAAAGACTGAAGTCAGGAGAAAATGACAAAAGGATTAAAAAGAGCCCTTCAAGTTGTCCAGTACCACGAGTTATTTTTGCCATGAATTGTCCCAAGGACTCCTCAGCGTGGAATCTCAAACTGTGAGGGGCACACCTGTCCTTGCAATTAGAATCCCAGTGCTGCTGTAACAGCTGCCAGCACAGTTAAGGCTCCACTGTCTGACTGGGACAACTGTCTAGCTCACACATGAGCCATTGGCTAATGCAAAGGGATGGAGGTCACTGGAGAACCGCAACAGAGAGCAGCTGGGAGTCAGGAGGTGAGAGAAAATTCAAGGCAACTTGCCCAGCATGGTGAAATGACATCAGATGGAGAGATAGCAGTGATCAAATTAAGAAAATAAAGTTAGCAAAAGGATGAGAAAGAGAACATTAGGAATAAGAAAAGTAAAGAACAAGGGATTTTTGGTAATGGGATTAGTAGTAATGCAGCTGAATTGTTTTCCCTTCATTTGATATATTTGCCCTAACGCCTGATGATGTGATTTAAACAATTAATACATTTGGCATTTCCTTGAGATCTGTTGCTCAGGGGATGGTTGTAAAGCCATCTTTTGCCACAAGCATAATTTTTCTCAAAATTATTGTCTTTTTCTATGATTGTCATCTCCATTTTTGACATCTCTTATTATTGTCATCTTTTTCTCAACTCCATTTATTGTTCTAACACAACTAAACAGTGCCTTCATAGCTACAAATGCTTCTCAGGACAATATTCTGTATTCTTCAAGGACCAAACAAACGAACACTTCCAAATCTAAAATGAATTTGGCAAAAATAAAAAGTACTTCCAGTAAACTGCCCAAAATCCTAAAAGGATTTTTGACTCACACTATCAACCTCAGAGCTATTATACAGGGCAGGCAAAAGGCAGTTATATTTCACCCGGGATATCAATTCTTAAAGTTATTAAGAAATTCTATATTTTAAATAAATTCTCCATTACCAATGCTGACATTGATATTGGAGAATTTATTGGATGACATTTCCATAACTTCAATTATATTCTCTTTTCAACAGTTTTCACTATTTAGAAATACAAGATTATATGTTGGCCCACACATTCTCCTTCCTCTTTTCTTTCAGCAGGTTCACTGTCTTCTGTCTGTTTTGGCGATGCTTCTGTAGTAGCGGGAGTCCCGCGTTGGGAAGAGCACATTAAAACACAAATGCAATGCAGTTTGTGAACGACTCTCATGGTCACTAATTTCCTTTGAGAAAAACAGATTAGGCAACTGTCTTGCTATAATTTCTTGAATGATGTCATCTAAGAAGTATAACATTTTCCCCTTAGTTCTTTATTATAATGCAGGAATAGACAAAATGAGTTTATGCTTTTAGTACTCTAAGGCATATATTAAAACTATAAAAATTCTAACTCTATTGTAATGGAATTTGAAGGACAAACATACTGGATGACATGAATTTTCTCATTTTTGACTTCACAACTATATTGTTGAGACATCGCCTATATTTCAAAAACTGTCCTCCATCTGTCCTTTTGTTAAATCTATAAACTAGTGAGTCTCTCCTATCTCGAAAAAAAATGAAAAATCTCTCCTTGTCTTAGTCCACTCTAACACACTCTCATTTTTTTACCTTCAAGCTCAGGTTTTTACAAAGGGTATTTCACACTTATTGATTCTGTTCCAAATTCTCTGATTACTCTTTAAAAAAAAGTTACTAGGAAATATCTCAAGCATATATTAATGTGTTTAAAAATAGCATAATTTATGGACTCACTAAACTCTGTCAAATTTTAGCATGTATTCCTGTTTCTTTAGTTTTTCTTTTCCTTAAGGAGGAATAAAGAGAGACATTAAGTCCTTTGCACTGTTGTCTAATTTACCTCCTGCTCTACATAGAGTTAATCACTAATGTAATTGATGCTTATTTTATCACATATATATGTGACTACAGACATGATTTCTATAACTTACACCGTATTGTATACAGGTCCTCCTCCCTGCCCCTTGCTGGGGGTACTTCCTCCTGCCCCTAAATGATGCTATTCTTCCACCCCATTCTTTTCTTGGCTCATTACACCTTGCTTTACTTCGTTTTTCAGTAAATGACCTTGGAGAATTTACTGTATGCCACACACTATGTCGTACAAATGCCTTCTCAATTCTTTTTTTATGGTTTCAGTACCACCTGTGTGTTTACAACTCCCCAGTCCACTGTACCGACCTCTGCCCTGAGCTGCCACCGTCTGCATGTCTCCGCGCTGGACCTTCTCCATCCTCTCAGTGATTCTACCCCCTAATTTCTGAATGTCACAAATGGCTTCACATATTGCCCAGTCACTTTATATATTAGAGGTCACCTTATATTCCTCTCTATTTAGTCACCAGTCTCCGATGATTTTAACTCCTAAACAATTCCTAAATGCATCTCCTCTCCAATTGTCCTTTTAAGGCACCTGTCAGTTTTCTGTATTACTTCAATCTCTTCTGGATTACTTTTGCTCTAAAGCCTTCCAATACAACCCACCAGAAAGAAGAAACAGCTTTAAGTAGTTTGCAGAGCAGGAAGCCAGAGCCCCTCCCCGTGACAGGATGACAGAAGGCGTTCTGCTGACTGGCACCTGCCTCTGCCCCACTTCATCTCTGCCACTCTCCACCTCACACTGCTCTCGGTTAGTGTGGAATTATTTTTAGTGCCCACATACAGCTAGCTATTTTAGAACTACATACATTCGCTGGTCCTTTTGCCTGAAAAAAACTCAGACTCTCTATTATCAATTATTTATTGAAGTTGATTAATCTCTTTCTGTCTATCTTGTATTCATCCTCCAGGGACCCTGTGACCCTGGCATAGGCAGAACCCTCCATCCCCATCTCATCGCTCTTTATATACCCCAAGCGCATTACCACAGGTACGCTGTGGGTGCCCAAGGCAGCATAGCTGGGAACTGAACTGAATTTCAGTGTACCTCCTTTAGTGGATGTGCCTATTTTAAGACAAAGCGTGTGGGTTTTTTTAAATAAAAAGCTTGTAGTTTGTCATTGATGATAGCATCATCTTACCCACGGAAACAATTAATATTTGTCTCCTTTGATTCACTGCTGTCATGAATCATACTGATACATTTAATAAAAATTTAATTATCCTTGAATCTTACATGGGTCAGCAAAACAGGATAGTATATTACTAAGGCTGTGAACTCAGGAGTCAGACTGCAGGGTTTCAAATTCTCGCCATACTACTTACTACATTTATGAGATGAGGTTACTTTACCTTACAAGGGCTCAATTTTATTACCAGTTAAGTGAGGATATAATATAAAGTTGTTATAGAATAACAATTTAAAATCTTTAAAAGGATTTTTAAATAAAGTAATTCTTATTTTTAAAATAAAAATTTTATTTAAAATTAAGATTTTAATAAAATAAAATATTTAAATAAAATACTTAATTTTGGCTGTCCATGCCTTCTTTCTTCATTGCCTGTCTAGAATTTTTAGAAATGGTTGACCTTTAAAAAAATTATTTTTTAAATTATGCAGTGTACAACAATTTATTCAACTTTTAAATAAATAATTCCTCTTAAGAAAAAGAAGTGAGATCATGTAAGCACTTGGTAATCATTGCCTGCTATTTGTGTGATTCTTTTTTAATTAATTGGCTAGAACTTATTTGCAAATACTTCACTGAGAAATTATGTATCTTATTCTTAAGTAACATGGTCCTATATGTACATTGTTGGGGGATGACTTTGCTATTTTCAATATTCAAGTTAGGCTAGAATTTTAGAGTGAAGTAGAAAAAGCCCTTCCTATGGTGTAGATTATAGAATACATGAGTAAAACGAGAATCACTCTTCAATGATTAGATGGGGTTCAATTATAAAAGCACTGGCTCTTTTAACTTTAATACTTCAAAAATGTTTCCAAATTATTTTTAATTTTTAGTTTTTAAAGCTTTTTTCACATATTAGACAGATTCTCATAGCAGCTCTGTGACACAGTCATTATATTACCCTTATAAATTAAAAAAATTAAGTTCAGAAAAATGTCTGATATAAAATATTTAGTAAACAGTTTAAATGAATTGAGGATTTCCACACTCTGCTAAATCACAATCTTTATATTCACAATTTTATGCTTTGTCTATGGTTTGATGTCTCTGCGTGTTCCTGCAGGAGCAGGTTTATAGGAACAACTAATATCAGTCCACATCTTTTGGTAAATTCGTGTTAATGACTTTAGCTCTGGATCATGACTAGGGATTATACCTGACATACTTGAAACTCACATTTTGTTCAGCTGTTTTGAAAAAAATATATAGGATTGTGAAAGATTATGATGTGATTAGACAATATTAGATGATAAAAACAATCTTCATATCTGAAAGGAAACCAGTACATGTTGGAATTAGCCCCTCTGGCTGATACTCAAAGAAGCCTCGGCCTGTGTTATCAGTGTCTTTTGTTGTATATTTAAGACAAGACCTGACCTTAATGAAGTACAAAATACTGTGTGCTGGAACTTCCCTGCCAACTGCCAACACGCCTTCCACCATCACCTTTTCCAGGCCTGAGGTTCCCATACTAGTCATGTCATTAGACAATGTAAGAGTCTATTCAAATGAAAATATGAGAGAATATTTTAATTCTTTCAAACTGGAATGCTCACACACCTGGGAATTTACAATGATAGTTCAATGGCAGATTTTAGGCAGTGAAGTTGTATGATGGAATAAATGGGCAAACACACTGAATGCTCAGGGGAAAAATGTATTAGAGAGGAAGCAAAACCTCTGGAGGTAATGTCATGAAGGACATTTGGAAGAAGAATGCTATTTTTGAAAATATTTTTTTGGTTATGTCTTAAAGGAAATAAAATGGTCATTTTAGTTCTACAAAATGCCAATACTAGTGGAAACATGATATTCTAAATGCTTCACAATTACTAACTTGATTAATTCTCACAACAACTATTACTCTAGTTCTTACATTAGATCTCTGAGGTACAGATGACTTTAGTATCTTAATCAAGGTCACAGAACAAGGAAGGGGCATAGCTGAGATTCAAACTCAGAATATCTATCTCCAGAGTACATATACCTCTCCATTGAGAAAAGATTAATATTTTGAGAGGACCCTTAGTTTGTGCAAGACATGGGACTAATAGAGACTCAAAAATAACTAAAATGTAAATGTAAACTTAGGGAATATGACCACACATAGGTTTCTCTACTATGAATGCCATCTTCTTTTCAATTGATTACAGTTTCCTCCATGTAACAGAGAAGATGAGGCGAGGCAGATTACTACTGCTGCTACAGTCAACCCCAGAAACACGGAGCACAGGGGAGCTGGGAAAGAACAAACAAGAGAATAGAAGGTCGGGGCATGTTTCCTGCCAATGACAATGAAAGCTGCATTGAGAAATCAAACCTGTACTTCCCAACTTTAATTATAACACTAACTTTAAAAAGAGGAGGCTTTTCTCTTATATATCATGAGGTACCTATGCATGGTAAATCAGAAATAGGTTTTTGATCCTGGAAATAACACTAATTTATTTTGTTTAGAAAACAATTTCCCTGAAAATCAACCTTCTCTATTATAACAAAAATATGTTGGGTTAGAATGATGATGCAGTTCCCCTCAGTTTACATTCATTAGGTACACAGAGAAATGGAGAGCTGAAGGACAGATGGATGCTACACTAACCACAGGCATTCATACTCTAGCAGTCTAGCCATTAAAATAAACCTAATATGGGACAAAAGGAATTCCATAATTATAATCCCACAATAATAAAGTTGTGTGGATATATCAATGAAGGGAGAGTTTATTTTGATTGAAAAGGTTTAGGATAACTGTAGGAGGAGACAGTAATTGAGCAATGTTAAAAGGAAGAAGGGCATTTAAAATATTGGCTGAGAACACACACACACAATGACTAGATCAGAACATGTACTAGAGCATACTTTGGTAATACATGGATAGGACAGAATTGGGCTCCAAATGTCATTGTGAAGGGCATTATGCTTTAGGGACAATAATTATTTCTGAATGGAGAGATGATGATTAGATAGATGCTATCTTGTTGAGAACAAACTCTCCCAGAGATCTTTTGGTTCTCATTCAGCTTTAAAATTCTATGACTTTATGATTATAAAAGAACCAATTTAGTTAAATTTTTAATATATTGAAATATCACTGTAAAAACCTATTGCACTAATTTCTTTATCTCTGTTTTGTGTTGCCAACACATAATTTGGGAGACTTTATTTTCTGATCATAAGTGATTATATTATTATAGCTTATGAATTGCTTTAGCAATGATATTTAGGGCTAATTGCTACTGAACACCCTTGGAGATACAGCAGTTTCAAAATTGGGTTTATGTTGTAATGAATGATAATCTTAAAGTTATTATTATCAATCCTCTTAGCTAAAGACTTTTGGAGTGCAAACAGAATGAGTGAAGAGACAGCTTTTCTGGTTTTTCAATTGAAGAGGAAAATACTTCCTGAGTAGAAGATGAGGAAAAAGGCAATCATTTTGCTTTTTCTTTCCTGCTCACTGCCTTTGCAGATTTAATAATGTTTTAAAAGTCTGAAAAAAGAAGTCAGGTCTATCACAATGGAAGAAGTAACCAACACTCTCAAGCACAATATTCATAATTTTTAAATGTACTATTGTGAACATTGTAATGAAATTAAGAATTTGTAGTAGACTATTGAAATGCTGAACTGGCATTTCAATAGTCTACTCCATTTTCTTGTATTTTGTTTGGTTACATTCCACTACAGCATATTCTGCAGAATGTTTTTAAATAGCCCAGGGAAAATTTGCATATGACTAGGTTTCCTGTGCACTGACCTTCGCTCTTCTTTTGATTCTGCAGTATGGCTCATTTTAGTCAAGCTGTTGAAACATTTGTGGTATAATGAACAAATTAAAGCAACCAGCTGTGATGTTTAATTTAAATGAAAAGTTTATGACCTACAACTATATGATACCTTAGGTAATAACTGATATCATATGTAACTGCACTACAGTGCCATGCAAGATGTGTTACCAAATGCTTATAAAATGTCACATATTTTATCATGTTAAGTCATTAGGATTTGAGATTTAAAAAGAATGCCATAATTTATCCAAAAATGTGCATCAGAGGATAAATGAATAGACTTCAACATCATTCATGTAAGTATAGATGTGATATGAAGTAATTTATTTTCATGTGGCAGAAGAGAGGTTCTTTGTTTTGTCCTCCATTGTTTATAATGAAGTTCCTCCATTATTTACAGGCATTCAGAAACTTGGAAATGTCATTAACCATGAGGCTCAACTCTGTTTATCAAATTTCTGATTGTATGAAAGTGAAGGCATTTAATAACCGTCAAAACAAAGGGATATCCATTTATTATGTTACCCTTTCTTTGTTCAATATCATGCATAATAGTTCAAATAGTCCAGCCAATAGAGTCTGTTCTATTGTTATAGATCATTACAGAACTCAAGATCTCAAAAAAAAAAAAACATATGTTGGGCACTGGGTTTTCAAGTCACTGAATAAGATAAGCAAAGAAAAAAAAAAAAGAGATGATCTCTGTCTTTTTAAGAATATCAATCTATGAATACCAAAGTCAGTTGTTGAATACCAAAGCATTTGTTGAATTTATTTTTATGGCATTTTTAGATATAGGTAGGAATAGAAACTTAAGAAAGTTAAGTACCTTTCTGAAGATCCCTGGAGGTAAAGGGTGGGGACAGGAGAAAACAGTGGAAGTTGGTGAGATCAAGACCATTTGGTGACCTGGCCAAAAGTCTCACCCACAAGACTGATATTAAAATAGAAACCCATGGCATGTTTTCCTTGTCAAAATAAAAACTTCTCCTAGGGTTGAAATATAGAAAATATTTTTACAAGGATAAGAGGGAAAAAGGAACATTTTAGTAAGTTTAGAAGTAGGTTTAGAGATTTGCTACATAGCCACTAGCTTTATTTGCTTATTTTAAAAACTTCAAATGCAAACCCTTGTATGATTTGTGTTTGCAGATAAAGGATTTATGTAATCATATCTTAAGAAAATATTTTATGACTTTTAAAATATTACCTAAAGCTGTGCCTAAAGATAATGAAGTGTAAGAGGAAAAAAATGCTTCAACAGCAATTTTAGGTAGAAAGAAACATTATTCAACACGTCTGACTAGGTACATAGTTAACTTTTAAGTAGAAAATAGAAGGAAAACCAAATGTGAAGGAGTCATTCACTTTTCACTACAGCAGCATTCTCTTTCACCTTGAAAACAGATTAAAAAAGGAAGGTTGAAAACTAAATTATTAACATAGTAGTGCAGTACTAAATGTCATTATTTGCTTACATTTTTGAAAACAGAATTAAAATAAAGCCAGTTATTAAATAATACATGTTGATAAATAAAAAATCTGGGAACAGCCCATTCAGACTCTGAATGCCATCTGTCTTTTTAGGGGCAGAGAGAATAATAGAACCAAGATACAGAAGTCAAAGCACTCTGATTTTTAGTTTTGTTTGCTGTTTGTCCCCAAATATTTGCTATAACAATTCCACTGCCACTTGTTTCTTCTCAAAAACTATAGTTATATGTATGCATTTCAGCAGGTAATGTTCATTCTGCTCATTTTTAGTACTTAACATTAACTGTGGATATTCAATGTAATTATTGAATAATTATTATTTCAATAATTATTCAATAATTATTGGTAAAATCATTATTATTCCATAATTATTTGTCAGAAAGTATAGTGTCATGTAGAGTCTAATAAAATTTTAAAATTTGAATCTTATAATCAGAATATTAATTGTTTATGATTAGGGCTCTGCAGGGGATATTGAAGGCAAATATCATTCCAAAGGTTTTGTTTAATATTAACATGAATTGAGTTGAACACCAAACATTAAAATCAATGAAATTATGTCAACTTGATGGAAGCTTTTAAGGAAATCTGAGTCCTAACTGAAGAATTTGGAAATCACAACAAATACTCAACAACGGATACCTTGTTTGAATATTTGTAA
This sequence comes from Phyllostomus discolor, assembly GCF_004126475.2. NCBI lineage: Eukaryota > Metazoa > Chordata > Mammalia > Chiroptera > Phyllostomidae > Phyllostomus > Phyllostomus discolor. The sequence goes on from NC_040903.2 coordinate 97,831,577, forward strand.
AAGTTTTACAGATTACTAATTTTGTTGCATACTGAAGAGCTAGAGCAAGGCACTGGCTACAGGAAGTTTACAATCAAGAGCTGTTTTACAGTCAGTAATAAACAGAAATTATTGAACATTTGTGTGCACAGTATTTATTTCAGCCCTGTGGGAAAGAAAAAGTATAGATATATGATCTCTGCACTTCAGAGGTGTGAAATCTAGTTAAGAAAATACAGATAACTTGTAAACAATAATTATTATAACTATACAACTATAAAATTAGTTGCTAAATTAAAATAAAGATCAATGAAGGCTGCAATAATTACTTAAGGTTTTACAGAGGAAGGATCATACTGATCAAAATTTTCATCCATTAATATAACATTAAACCACAATTGATAAATAAAATAGTAATTTATTTTTCTTAATGAAGATAATTCTCAGTATTGTGTCTGAAAGTACACATATATTACATTGTTAATAAAAAGTTATGGTATTTACAAACAAAATGGATGCTCACTTAAATATCTTCAACCAACATCTCTCTAATATTGCCATGAAAATCTAAATGTAAAAGTTGCTAATTCTAGCTTTCTGTTCTTTGCTATTAATTCACCATATCAAGATCCATGCTTTTATTTGCTTGCTAACATTTTTGTACCTTTTAAAAAACTTTATTGAATTTATTCAGTGGCATTGGTTAATAAAATTATATAGGATTCAGGCGCACAATCCTATACTACACCACTGTGTACTGATAGCTTGTTCACTAAGTCAAGACTCCTTCCATCACCATTTATTCTCCCTCTACCCTCTTCCATCCCCTCCTCTGCCCCTTTCCCACTGGTGAGCACTATACTGTTGTCTATGAGGTTGTTTTTGTTGTTTTTTGCTTAATCTCTCTGCCTTTTTCAACTAGCTCACCACGCCCCTCCCATCAGGCAGCTTCAGTCTATTCTCTGTATCTACGAATCTGTTTCTATTTTCTTTGTTTATTTTGTTCACTAGATTCCACACATGAGTAAAATCATATAGTGTTTGTTTATCACTGACTGGCTTATTTCACTTAGCATAACACTCTCCAAGTCCATCCATGCTGTCACAAAAGGTGAGGTTTTTTTGTTTCTGTTTTCGTTTTGTAGGCAAGTATTATTCTATCATGTAAATGTACCATGTTTTTGTTGTTTTTTGTGTTGTTCAATTACAGTTGTCCCATTTTTTCCTTGTTGCTCTCCCCTGCCCCCCAACTCCACCCCACTCTCCCACAGTAAACCCCTGCCTATGCCCATGGGTCCTTTGTGCACGTTGATTGACTTGACCCTTCCTCTTCTTTCCCTCATTATTCCCCTGCCCTCTCCCCTCTAGTCACTGTCAGTTGTTCTTTATTTCCATGTCTTTGGGTTTATTTTGCTAATTTGTTTTGTTGATTAGATTCCACTTATAGGTGAGATCATATGGTATTTGTCTTTTACCACCTGGCTTATTTCACTCAGCATAATGCTATCCAGTTCCATCCATGCTGTCTCGAAGGGTAGTATTCCATTGTGTAAACGTACCACAGCTTTTTAATCCACTCATTTACTGATGGGTCCTTTGCTGTTTCCAAATCTTCACTATTAAAACTATTATAAATAACACTTCAATGAACACAGGGGTGTGTATCTTCTTTTGAATTATTATTTTGATTTCTTTGTATATATTCCCTGAAGTTGAACTGCTTGGACAAAAGGTAGATCCTTTCATTTTTAAGGAAAATCGACAGTTTTCTATAGTGACTGCACCAACCTGCATTCCCACCACCAGTACACGAGGGTTCCCTTTTTCTCCACATCATTGCTAACACTTGTTGTTTGTTGATTTACTGATGATAGCTATTCTGACAGGTGTGAAATGATAGCTCATTATGTTTGTTTTGTTTTAAGATTTTATTTATTTTTTTTAGAGAGAGGGGATGGGAAGGAGAAAGAGAGGGAGAGAAACATCAATGTGTGGTTGCCTCTTGTGTGTCCCTCATTAGGGACCTGGCCTGCAACCTAGACATGTGCCCTGACTGGGAATCAAACCAGTGGCCCTCTGGTTCACAGCCCACCACTCAATCCACTGAGCTATACCAGCTAAGGCACTCATTGTGGTTTCAATCTCAATTTCTATGAGGACTACTGATGTTGAATATATTTTCATATGTTTATTGTCTGCCTTCTTTTGAGAAGTGTCTATTCAGGTCCTTTGCTCATTTTTAATTGGATTTGTTTTGGTGTTTTGTGTGTGTGTGTGTGTGTGTGTGTGTGTGTGTGTGTGTGTGTTGAGTTTTATAAGTTCTTTATAAATTTAGGATATTAACCCCCTAACAGAAGTATCATTGGAGAATATGTTCTCTTATTATATGGGCTGTGCTTTCATTTTATTGATGATCTCCCTCACAGTGCAAAACCTTTTCGGTTGAATGTCGTGCCAGTTGTTCAGTTGTTCCCTTCCCTTGCCTGAAGGAACATACCAGAAAAATACTGCTGCAAAAAAGGTCTGAGATTTTCCTGCTTATGTTTTCTTCTAGAATTTTTATGATTTCTGATCTAATATTTACGTCTAATCCATTTTGAGTTTATTCTTGTGTATGGTATAAGAAGGTGGCCCAGTTTCATTTTTTCCCACTTATCTGTCCAATTTTCTGAACACTATTTATTGAATAGACTGCATTTAACTTATTGTAAGTTCTTGCCTCCTTTTTCAAATATTAACTGATTATAAAGGTGTGGGTTTATTTCTGGGCTTTATTCTGTATCATTGATCAATGTCTTTATACCATTAACATGCCTTGTATTAGAGTTTGATATCAGGTAGTATGATTCCTCCAACTTTGTTCTTCATTTTCAAGATTGCTGTGGCTATTCAAGGTCTTTTTTGGTTCCATATAATGTTTTGCAATATTTGTTCTATTTCTGTGAAATACAACATTGGTATCTTGATGTGAATTGCACTGAATGTACAGAGTGTTTTGGGTAGTATTGACATTTTAGTGAAGTTAATTTTCCTATTCATGCACGCAGTGGATCTTTCCATTTATTTGTGTTTTTAGTTTCTTTGGTGTCTTACAATTTTCTTTCAATGTCTTAAAAGTACAGGTATTTTACACTCTTGGTTAAATTATCCCTAGGTATATTTTTGATACAATGTAAATCACATTGTTTTCTTAGTTTCCCTTTCTGATAGTTCATTATTTGTTTACAGAAATGCTACTGATTTCTGGATTTTTTTTTAATTTTAATCATTGTTCACACACGGTTTTCTGACTTTTACTCCCATTCCAACCCACCCACCCCCACCTATCCCTCCCCACCTGCCTCCCATTCCCATCCCCGCCTAGTTTTTGTCCATGTGTCCTTTATATTTGTTCCTGTAAACCCTTCCCATTCTCCCCTGAAATTCCCTCTTCTCTCCCTTCTGGTCACTGTCAGCCTGTCCTCTATTTCAGTGTCTTTGACTATATTTTGCATGTCAGGATTTTTATTTTTTATACTGCTACTTTACTAGCAGTATTTATCAGTTCTAGTGGTTTTTGGTGGAATCTTTAAGGTCCTATATATAGAATATTATGTCATTTGCAAGTAGTAACAGTTTTACTTCTTCCTTTTCAATTTGGATGCCTTTTATTTCTTCTTTCTGTCTGATGGCTGTGTGTAGGACTTCTAGTACTTTGCTGAATAAAAGTTGTGAAAGTGGACATCCCTGTGTTGGTTCTTATCTTAAGGAAAACACTCATACTTTTTCCCCATTGAGTATGATGTTGGCTGTGAGTTTGTCATATATGGCCTTCATTACATTCAGATATGCTCCTTCTATTCCCACTTTGATGAGAGTTGTTATCACAAATGGGTGCTGGATTTTATCAAATGATTCTTCTGCATCTATTGATAATTTTATGTGGTATTTTATATGTCATTTTATTTATGTAGTGTATCATGTTTATTGATTTGCAGATATTGTACCAACCTTGAATCTCCAGAATAAATCCCACTTGATCATGGTGTATGAACTTTTAAATGTATTGCTCGATCTGATTTTCTAATGTTTCACTGAGGATTTTAGCATCTCTGTTTAATCTGGGATATTGGCCTATAATTTTCTTTCTCTGTAATGTCCTAATCTGGTTTTGGAATTTGGATAATGTTGGCCTTATAAAATCAACTTGAGAACCTTCTTCTTGAAATTTTTGGAATAGTTTGAGAAGAATAGGTGTTAGTTGTTCTTTGAATGTTTGGTAAAATTCACCTGTAAAGTCACCTAATCTAGGACTTTAGTTTGTGTGAGTTTTTTTTTTTTTATTACTGCTTTAATTTCTTTAGTTGTAAACAGCTATTCAGATTCTGTGAATCTCCCTGATTCAGTGTTGGAAGATTGCATATTACTAGGAATTTATAAATTTTGTTCAAATTCTCCAATTGTTGGCATATATTTGTTTGTATTATCTTCTTACAAACCCTTGCATTTCTGTGGTGTTGCTACTTATTTTTCATTTCTGATTTTATTTCAGTCCTCTCTTTTTCTTTCATTAAAGTCTTGTCAACCTTGTTTATCTTTCCAAAGAACCAGCTCATGGTTTCACTGATGTGTTATACTGTTTTCTTAGAATTTGTTTCATTTATTTCTGCTCTGCTCTTTAATATTTTTTCCTTACCCAAGGACATTTTTTCATTGCTTTACAGAGAGTGAGAGAAACATCCATATGAGGGAAAAATTTATTGTTTGCCTCCTATACACGCTGAGACCAGGGAATCACACATGCCCAGACTGAGGATCAAAACCACAACATACATGTCCCAACCAGTTACCAAACCCTCAACACTTAGTTACAGGATAACACTCCAACCAGCTGAGCAACACTGACCAGGGAATATTTCTGCTCTGATCTTTATTATTTATTTTCTTCTACTCACTTTGGATTTTGATTATTGTCCTTTTCTGTATAAAGGTAAATTGTGTATTTGAGATTTTTCTCATTACTTGAGGTAGGACTATAATACTATGAATTTCTTTCTCAGGACTGCTTGTGCTATGTCCCCCCAATTTTGGGTTTTTGTAGCCTCATTGTCATTTGCTTCAAGTTATCTTTTGATTTATTCTTTGATCTCATTGTCAACCCATTCATTGTTTAGTAAAATGTTATTTAGCTTCCATGTTTTTCTGTGTTTTTCAGTTTTCTTCTTGTAATTTATTTCTAATTTCATATCATTATGGTCAGAGAAAATGCTTGATATGAATTCAATCTTCTTAAATTTATTGAGACTTGATTTATGACCAAATATGTGATCTATCCTAGAAAATGTCCCATGTGCACTTGAAAAGAATGTATATTCTGCTGCTTTGGGGTAAACTACTATGAAAATATTAATTAAATCCACCTAAACAAGACTGCTGTTTTCTCATTGATTTTCTGTCTGGTATATGTATCCACTGATATGCATGGCATGTTAAAATCCCTACTATATTTGTATTACTGTTGACTGTCCCTTTATGTCCACCAAGATTTGCTGTACATATTTAGGTTCTCCTATGTTGGGTGCATAAATGTTTATAAGCATTACATCCTCTTGTGAATTGCTCACTTAATCATGTAGTGTTCTATGTGTCTGTCACTATAGCCTTTTTTTAAGGTATATTTTGTCAGATATAAGTATTGGTACCTCAGCTTTTTTTAATTTCAATTTTCATGAAACTTTTAGTCTGTGTGTATCTTTCATCTTGACATGGATCTCTTATAGACAGTATATATGTGTATGTATACACACACACACACTGTATATATAAATATATGTTTGTGTGTATACTAGATCTGTCCAGAAAAAGTCCAGCCAGTCTCACACAAATGAGAATGGTGTGTGACAATGATGTAACATGGCAGCCAAGGCAAGTGGATTGGAATGTGCACATGTGAACAATGGTGACTTCACTGTACTGGTCAGTGGGGGTGATAGATGCCATTGAGTGAACAATGTGCAGCTGTTGCATTAAAAATGACTGAGCGAGTAGAGCAATGAATCTGCATTCAATTTTGAATTAAGTTTGAATTAAGCATTCCTCCACAAAAACTATTCTGATGATTCCGAAGGCTACAAATATGGGCAACTGGTGATTGGCAGCTTCATCACAGCAATGTGCCCACCTATGTTTCATCAAGTCTCATGCAGAGATTTTTGGCAAAAGACCAAATCACTCAGGTGACTCAGCCCCTCTACAACCCGGATTTGGTGCCCTGTGACTTCTGGCTTTTTCCAAAACTAAAATCACCTTTGAAAGGGAAGAGATTTCAGACCATCAGTGAGAGTCAGGAAAATATAATGGGGCAGCTGATGGCAATTTGGAGAACTATGTGAGGTCTAAGGTGCCTACTTCAAATAGAACTGAGGGATCACTGTCCCATGTACACTATTTCTTGTATCTTGTATCTTCTTCAACAGAGGTCTCTATTTTTCATATTATGTGCCTGGATATACTTTAGAAAGACCTTGTAAATCTGTGTTCTTATCCCACAGCTACCCTATATCTTTTCATTGGAGCATTAAGCCATTTACTTTTATATTGATTACTGATACATATGTATTGCCATTTTATTTTTTTAATGATGTTCCTCTGTAGGTTTGTTTGTTTTGTTGTTGTTGTTCTTCTTCCTCAAGAAGGCCCTTTAACATGTCTTATAATACTGGTTTGGTGGTAACAGACTGTTTTAGCTTTTCCTTGTCAGGGAAGCTCTTTCTTTCTCCTTCAATTTTAAATGAGAGACTCTCTGGGTAATGTTGTCTAGGTTGTAGGTTCCTACTTTTCATCACTTTGAATATTTCATGCACCAGTCCCTTCTGGCTTTAAAATGCTTCTGTTTGGAAATCAGTTGACAGTCTTATGGAAACTCCATCATAGGTAATTAACTGCTTTTCTCTTGTTGCTTTTAAGATTCTCTTTGCTATTTTAATTATAATGTGTCTTGGTGTGGGCCTCTTTGGGTTCATCTAGTTTGAGGCTCTCTGTGCTTCTTGGGCTTGTGTGTCTTTTAAATTCAACAGGTTAGGGAAGTTTTCAGTCATTATTTCTTCAAATACATTCTCAGTCACCTGTCCTCTCTCTTCTCCTTCTGGAAAGCCTATGATGTTGTTGTTATGCTTCATGTTGTCCCAAGGTAACTTAAATTGTCCTAACTTTAATTTTTTTTTTTCATTTTGCTGTTCTGATTGGGTGTTTTCTACCAACTTATCTTCCACAGCACTGACTGAATTTACTGCTTCATCCAATCTACTCTTTATTCCTTCTAGTATATTTTTCATTTCAGATATTGTATTTTTTAATTCTGACTGGCTGTTTATTGTGGTTTTTGTCCTTTTTATTATGCTTGTTATCTCTTTTGAAGTTCTCACTAAGTTCCTTGAGTATCCTTATAACCATTTTCTTTTAAACTCTATACATGGTAAATTGCTTGCATACATTTCATTTAGCTCTTTTTCTGTAAATTTCTCCTGTTCTTTCATTTGGGGCTTGTTTCTTTGTTTCCCTATTTTGGCTGCCTTTTTTTGCTCTGCTATGATTCCCCAGGTTGGTAGGGTTTACCTATAGAGTAGGTATCCTGTGGGACCCAGTGGCACACTCTCTGTGATCACCTATTCTGGGTGCTCTAGGAATGTACCTTAGTGGGTCTTCCTGTTGTAACTGAGTCCTGACTGCTACTGGCCCTTTAATGTGTGGGGTCCATCCTCAGACTGACTGTAAGGATTGACCTTGACCACAGTATATGAGATGTCATGCAGGAGTGACCACAGAGAGCAGAATTCAACCCATGTGGGTTTGGTGCCTTCCAAGATTTCCCTTTGGATATTCTACTTGCGAAGCTTATTAGACTTTGCTCTGATGTTGTCTGAAACTAGCCAATGATTGTGTTTTGTTTTTTTTCTGGGGCCTCTTTTGAGGGACTTTGGTCCAGACCAATGTCAGACACAGCCTATGACTGGCCCTGGAAAACTCCCTATTGGGAGTTGCAAAGCAATCCACAGTTTCTAGCTGCCTGTGTGGGCCTAGGTGTGAGTGGGAAGGACCATGTGTGCACCATGGACAGCTGTTAGCACCAGTACCAGGGGCAGGTCAGTAAAAGTCCCGAGGAACCTAATATCTACCTCCATCTACCTCTACCTACCTCCAGCTGCCTCCAGATGCCTGAAAGGCTCAGTCACTAAAAAAGCAACTGTTCATGAGGTCGGTTCTCAGTGAGTCACCAGGCAAAGGTAGGTAGTGTTAGGGCAGGGTCGGAGGCCACTTAACAAATATCCCAGGGCATAGCAAGTCTAGCTGCCACCCTCTGGGGTTCTGCAGACCTTTGTGGTGGGGTGGGATTTCAGGGAGTCATCAGGGTGAGACTAGCAGAGTTTACAGGCCCAAACAGGCCAAGATTTGGTCACATGAAGGGAGGGCTCTACTCCAGTCAGGTGTGCAAGAAAAAAATGGCCCCCACCATAAAGTCACGTCTCAATCTGTCCAAGATTATTCTAGGAGCCTGAACTCAAAAGGGATGGACCACTAGAAGCAAGAAGGGTGGGGCTAGTGGACCTCCATAAGGGAGAGTTGCAGGTCAGGCTTGGGGGAAGGTGGGAGGAGTGGTCCACAAAAAACTCACTATCCAGGATTCTTCCCAGACCTCAGCAGGGCAGGACCACCAGCCATTGAGATGGTGGGCCACCTAGAGCCTGGGGGGTGGCTAGAGTATCTTCCATGAGGGGAAGTTTCCAGTCAGGTTCACAAGAAAGGGGGGGAAACTTCTCTGCTCCAAAGAAACACCATTCAGTCAGTGACACCCCCTGTGTCTGCCCAGAGTCTACTCCATGGCCCAGGCAGCTGACTCCTCAGCAGGGTATGAGGTCTGCAAAGTGGAGTGACAGGGAGTTCAGAAAGTGGGACTATTGCTTTCTCCCAGTCTAATACTGTAAGGAGGTGAGTGCTGCACCCAAGAAAGGTGGTGTCTGCAGTGCTGGAGAGGGACTCAGCCCAGGGGTCCTGGTGGCTGTCCCCTCAGTTATCTCCCAGAGCCCCCGACCCCTAACTTTCCTCCCATGATGCCAGTGTGCTCTTCCCTTCCTCTACTGGAGCCCAGGATAAATGTCTATGAATGAGATTTTGTGTGTTGGCCTTTTAGGAGTGAATCTGCATCCCTAGCAGGCTCCACTGGCAGACAAAAACTTCAATGATTTTCATAGCCAGATGTTATGTGGGCACCTTTTGCTAGCTCTGGTGTTGTGGGCTAGGGAGTGTGGCATAGGGTTGAGAACCCACACTCTTTGGGAGGCATCTTTGTAGCTGAGATGTCCCTCCAGAATCTTAGCTGCCACCTGTGGCAGTGGGGCCAGCCCTGTTCATGTCTCCATCTTTGCTACCAGTCTCACTGTGGCTGCTTCTGTAAATCCTTTGTTACAAGACTTCTCTTTAGTTAGTCTTCAGTTGCTATATAGGTAGATTCTTCTATGTTTTAGTTGTAATTCCAGTTTTGTCCTGGGAGGAAGTGAGTGTAGCTTCCACTTACCCTGCTACCATCTTGGATCTCTATTTGCTTACTACTATTTAAAATGCACTCTTTATTTTCTAACAAAGACAAATAATTATTTCATTGCTACTAGATAAACTGATGATAATCCAGCCAAAAACACCTCTTTGAGTTTAGAAAAGGCTCTGTAACCCAATTTACATGCGCCTTTCAGACTTTCATCTAGGAGACATTAAGAACGTATTTGAAGAAAAATAGAGTAAATATTTCCATATGTTTAAGGCTGCTTTTAAGTAAAATTATAGGGATTCTATGTTGAACTCCCTTCTAGAGCAGATTAGTCTTAGTTTTCTCTTCTATAAAATGGTGACAGTAATAGTTTATAGAGTGGTTGTAAGAATAACATATTTACATAAATTAGGGAAATTTAGGATTATGGTTAGTGCATGATGGTGGTAACATATATTAGTTACTATAAATATTATTATTATGATTGTTCATATCCAAAGTGACTGTGGGCTCCCAAACAGGAACAAAGTAATAAGGAACATTCTTTTGTGGAATACACTAAAATGCAGAATATTAAGGAGGATAATACAAAATGGTGGCATGAGAAGATCCTGAACTCAATTCTCCCCACAGACACACAAATTACATTACCTATGGATTAATTTCCTCTGAAAATGACCTAAAAACAAGATACATAGCACCTCCACAACAAACAATTAAAGAGCCAAATCAAAACAGATGGGAGTAGCAGAGACACAGTTCTCTCTAAAAACCCCATCCCAGGCATGGCAACCCACAAGAGGGAGGCACCTAAAAATACAGAACTTTCCCTTGGGCAGAGAAGGGCTTGTGTGTCATGTCAGGCACTCTAAACATTGGGTTTGGCACCAAAGAGATGAGTCATAAAAATGTCTGGTTCTGAAAACCAATAGGAATCACATGCAAGAGAACAAAAAAAAAGTTTGTAAATTTAAAACCTATTCTTAAAGGGCTCACGTACCCACTCACTTGTCCTGGGACCAAGTGCAAATGCAGCACTTTCAATAAGTCAGTGAAACCTACCTACTAATCTTAAAGTATATGGTTGAGAGGCAGGAACTTGTTGAGACTGTCTTTGGAAACAAAGCACTGGCAGGTGCCATATTTGCAATATCATTCTGCCTTGCTAGTGCTAGTGCTGGCAGTCATTCCAGCACTCTCCATCTAAACTGCTAGAACCAGTGTGTGGGTCCTGCCCACCCCCCACTGCAGCTCTGTTATAGCTGGGGAGCACAAGGTGCTCACACAGGAAACACCCCTAAAGCCTCTGGTTCTGGTAGCCAAGAGGATTATGCTTATGGGCCCCATGGGCTCCTATACAAGCCCACTCCTTTGAGACTGGGATAGGTAGTGGTCTCATCTAATACATAGAAACAAACACAGAGAATCAAGAAAGATAAGGAGAAAGAGAATTATGTTCCAAACAAAACAAGACAAAAACCTCAGAAAAAAGACCTTAATAAAATGAAGATAAGTAATCTTCCTGATAAAGATCATAAAAGTAATGGTCAAGAAAACATACTAAAGTAAAACAAATTCTAGAAAAGATTATATATATACACACACACATACACATATACATGCATACACACACATATACATGTGCACCCATACATATATACTAAAGACAGTGATTAATCACTTATGTGGGTAATATAATAAAAAACAAAAGGATAAAATCAACTAAAATACAATAAGTAGTCAAGAAATATATAAAATAAAAAGATGTAAAATGTGATAACAAAAGTAAAAAGGAGGAGTAAAAATGTAGAGTTGTGGGTTTAATTCAAATATAAGTTGCCTTTAACTAAAAATAGACTGGTATATACATAGGATGTTATATGTAAACATCGCAGCAATCACAAAGCAAAAACCTACAGTGAATACACAAAAGATAATAAAAAGGAAGATTAATATAATGCTAAACAAAGTCATAAAACCACAAGGGAAGAAAGAGAAGAAAGGAACAGAGAGAAACTACAAAAGAACCAGGAAATAATTAAAATAGCAGTAAATCCATACCTATCAATAATTACTTCAAATGTAAGTGGAATGAATTTTCCAACCAAAAGACACATACTGGCTTAACTGATAAAAAACAAGATTCATTATCTATATGATTCCTATAGGAGACTCACTTCAGAAGCAAGCACACACAAAAACTTAAAGTGAAAAAGAAAGCTATCTCATGAAAATAGAAATGAAAGGAAGAAATGGGTAAATACCTAGAAACATATGAGATGATAAAGGGTTAATCTAGCAAGAACATATAACATTTATAAAGATATATGCTCCAAACATAGGAGCACCAAAATGTATTAATCAAATATTTATAGACCTAAAGGGAGAAATTGACCATTTTACAGTAATAGAAGAAATTAAAACCCACTTAACATTAATGAATTGATCATCTATACAGCAAATCAATAAGGACACATTGGCCTAAACAACACATTAGAGCAGATGAGTTTAACAGACATATACAGGACATTCCAAATAAAAGCAACAGAATACACATTCTTCTCAAGTGCACTTGGAACAGTTTTTGGGCAGACCACATCTTAGGCCACAAATCAAGTATTAATTCAAAAAGACTGAAATTATATCAAATGTCTTTCTGACCACAATGGTGCAAAACTAGAACTCAATGAAAAGAAGAAAACTGGAAAAAAAGCACAAAAATATGGAGATTAGATAACATAATACTGAAAAATCAATGGGTCACTGGGGAAGTAAAAGGAGAAAAGAAATACTTAGAGGCAAATGAAAACAGAAATGTGTCATACCAATATGGAACGGATGCAGCAAACACTGCTCTAAGCAGGAAGTTCATGGTGATACAGGCCTGCCTCAAGAAACAAACAAACAAGACATCTCAAGTAAACAATCCTACTTGACACATAAAGAAACTAGAAAAAGAACAAAGACCAAAGTTAATGGAAGTAAATAATAAAGATCAGAGTAAAAATAAATGATATAGAGTCTAAAAAGACTAAAGGGACTAAATAGAAAGTATGTATAAAACTAAGAGGTGGTACTATGAAAAGATAAACAAAATTGGCAAACCTTTAGCTAGGTTCACCATAAAAGAAAAGAGGGCTCAAGTAAGTAAAGACAGAGGTGAAAGTGGAGAGAAGTTATAAATGATGCCACAGATGTGCAAAGGATCATGAGACTACTATGAACAATTATGCACCAACAAATTGAACTATGTGGAACAAATGACTAAATAACTAGAAACATACAATTTTAAAGACTGAATTATGAAGAAACAGAAAATTTGAATAGGCCAATTACTATTAAGATTGGATTAAAAATATCAGCAAAATCCTCAACAAACAGAAGTCCAGGAACACAATGCTTCACAGGCTAATTCCACCAAATATTCAAAGAAGATTTAATACCACTTTTTCTCAAACTTTCAAAAAATTATAAGGGAAAAAATGCTTCCAAACTCATATGAGGCTGGCATTACCCTGCTAACAAAACACCACAGAAAAAGAAAATTACAGACCACTATCTTTGATGAAAATTATAGGACAATATCACTGTTGACTTTTGATGAGATGCAAAAATCCTGAATATTAGCAAACTGAATTCAGCAGTGCATTAAAAGAATCATATACCATAATCAAATGGGATTTATTCCAGGCATGCAGGAATAGTTTCAGCATCCTCAAATCAATCAACAATATATACCACATTAACAAAATCAAAGATAAAAATCACTGAACATCTCAACAGGTGCAGTAAAATCAGTTGATAGTATTTAACATCCACTTATTATTCCTAAAAAAAAACTCTTAACCAAGTGTGTATAGAGAAAATATACTTCAATATAATAAAGGCCATATATGAGAAAGCCATAGATAATATACTTAATGATTAAAAGCTTTTCCTTTAAGATCAAACACAAGACAAAGATGCCCACTCTATCCACTTTTATTCAATGTAGTTTTGGAAGTCCTAGTCATAGCAATTAAGCAAGGAAAAAAGGCATCCAGATTGGAAATAGAGAAGTAAATAACATAATACCATCTGCAGAAAATCCTAAAAATTACAGCAAAAAACTATTAAAACTGATAATAATTTGGTACAGTTACAAGATAAAAACCTGCTGTATCTCTTAACACTAATAATAAACTATCAGAAAGTGTAGTCAAAAGCATTCAATTTTCAATGGTATCAAAAATAATAAAATATTTAGCAGTAAATTGAACCAAACAGATAAAAGACCTGTATAGTAAAATCTCTTCAAGGTGAGATTGGAAAAACAAACAGAATTACCTTCTGGAGGGCAGGGCCCTTGTAGTACAGGCTTGCCCTGCTAGGTGAGTACTCTAGGAACCTTTCAGTATTGTTGAACCACCTGGCATTGTTGTGAGAAGCTGAGTTTGGCTTCAGTGAATTGTTTTGAAGACTTTTTTAATGTGTTTCCCCCTTTCATGATGAGAGATTCTTGAGCACAGCTGTCCACACAGTGCTGAGTGTTCAGGCCCAAAATGGTATGACTCCCATGCCCCACCCTCCCGATTCACGTGATCTTGCCCTGAGTGATTGTTGTTGTTGTTGTTGTTGTTGTTGTTGTTGTTGTTTCTCCGGGTATAACTGAAACCATGGAAAGTGAGATTGCAGATAAGAGATCTACTGTGTATATACACACAGTGAACTACTCTACTGAGTCATAAAAAAAGAACAAAATCTTGCTGTTTAAAATAACATGGATGGTCTTTGAGGTTATTATTCTGAGTGAAATAAGTTAGACAGAGAAAGACAAAAAATACATTATTTCACTCACATGTGGAATAAAAAAAACAGACAAAAATTAAAACAAAACCTGGAGCCATAGATACAGAGAATTGGAGGTTGCCAGTGAGTAGAAAGGGAAGGTGGAATGTGGCAAAATGGATGGGAGTGATTAAGAAGTAGAAACTCCCAGTTCTGAAATAAACAAGTCATCTGGAGGTAATGTATAGCATAAAGAATACTGCCAATAGTAATGTATTAACTTTGTATGGTGATAGATGGTAACCAGACTTATTGTGGTTATCATGTCACAGTGTATACAAATGTCAAATCAATATGTCGTACAAATGAAATTAATATACTATTATATGTTGATTATACTTCAATAAAAAGTTAAAAATAAAATGCAGAATATTATTTTACTCAGGTACTCAGGCATCTGGGGAAGCTTTTTGTTAAACACAACTGTCAAGTAATTTAAATATATCAGTACATATACATATACGCATATGAGGTCTGTCCAGAAGGTATCCAGCCATGTAATGTGAAAAATAGAGACATTTATTGAAGAAGATACAAGATACAAGGAACATTGTGCATAGGACAATGATGCCCCAGTCCCCTTCAAAGTAGACACCTTGGAACCTCACACAGTTCTCCCAGCATCATGAGTAACTACAGCACTATGTTTTGCTCTGGTAGCTAAGGCTACAGAACAAATTTTGCCACAACATGTTTCATGACAAGATCCAGTGTCAAAATCTCAGACACAGTAGTTTTTAGAATCCCCAGATCAGCTTCTAGTTCTCCCACTGTCAGTCACTGATCTTTGTTCATTGCATCCCCTACACGTTCAACATTCTCAGGTGTTCTGCTTGTTGCAGGCCTTCCAGAACACAGATCACTTTCAACAGATTCTTGACCATCTTTGAAGTATTTGTGCCACACTTTTATTTGTGCTGCACTCATTGCATCATCCCTGAAAGCCTTCTGTAGCAGCCAAATAGTTTCCACAGAGGAATGTTAAAGCTAAAGCAAAATTTGATGCCGATACATTGCTCTACTTGCTCAGTCATTTTGAATGCAAAAACCACATAGTACACATGCTCACTCAATGAAATCTACCACCCCCACTGACTAGTACAGTGAAGTTGTCATTATTCACACATGTGCATGACAACCCACTCTCCTTGGCTGCCAGGTTACATCTATATGTCATAAACTATTCTCATTATATTAATAATGGCTGGACTTTTTCTGGAAAGACCTCATATATATGTATTTCACAAATACACACATGCATGTATACAGACATAAAACTTGTCAATATATAAATTTCCTCATTGCAATTCGTATTCTAAAATGAGACCAACTAGAATTATGTTATTATTAAGTTTATATTTTAAACATTTCAGACTACAGTTAATATTATACTTTCCACTTACTTCCCTTTCTTAACTGCACATTCATCACAGGTACATATAAATTATTTTTAAAACATCTACCTAAATTACTGATGACAAACTTGTAAAAAATATTTTGGAAGCATCGTTTAAATATTTGTTAATTAATAAAAACAAGTTTAGTTTGTTTTCTTTATGTGATTTTTAAAATACTAATTTCAGAGTTCCGGCCAAGATGGAGGTGTAGGCAGAAACCTTTCCCATCCTTGTACAACCAAAAGAAGAATAACAACCAACTTAAAATCAATAAACAATCATAAGTGCCAGAAAATCAAACTGCATAGAACTCTGACAACCAGGGAATTAAAGAAACAGTCAACCAGAACAACCAGACTGGTAAGACTGGCAGATGGAGAGAACCCATGGCAAGGTGGTGGACCATGCAAGTGGAACTGACTGATTGGGAAACTGAGACTCAGAGCTGATTGTGGACTATGGAGGGGGTTGTCGTGGTGGGAGAAACTCCCAGTCCCACACAAGAGTCTGACAGAAAGTGCGCTAGAGATGAGAAGGCAAGCGGCACTGTTCCCTCTCTGGTCCCTCCCCCACAGGCAGTGCTGTAGCACAGCAAGGAGGGTTGCCCTGCCCTGGTGAAAACCTAAGGCCCCACCCCCTTACAACTTAACAGGTTTGCCAGGAAAAAGAAATATGGCCCAAATGAAAAAACAGAGCAAAACTCTAAAAAGAGAGCTAAGTGATGAGGAGATAGCCAACAGATCTGATGGAGACTTTAAAACCCTGAGAATCAAAATGCTCACAAAACTGATTGAGCTTGGTCAAAAAATGAAAGAACAAATGAAAGACACCCAAAGTGAAATAAAGCAAAATATTCAGGGAACCAACAGTGACAGGAAGGAAACTAGGACTCAAATAAACAATTTGGAACAGAAAGAAGAAATAAATATCCAACTGGAATAGAATGAAGAAACAAGAATTAAAAAAAAATGAAGAAAGGCTTAGGAACCTCTGGGACAACTTTAAACATTCTAATATCTGAATTATAGGGGTGCCAGAAAAAGAACAACAGCAAGGAATTGAAAACCTATTTGAACAAATAATAAAGGCAAACTTCCCCAATCTGGTGAAGGAAATAGACTTCCAGGAAGTCCAGGAAGCTCAGAGAGTCCCAATGAGGTTGGACCCAAAGAGGAATACACCAAGGCACATCATCACTAAGTTACTCAAGATTAAAGATAAAGAGAGAATCTTCGAATCAGCAAGAGGAAAGGACAGTTACCTACAAAGGAGTTTCTATAAGACTATCAGCTGATTTCTCAAAAGAAATCTTGCAGGCAAGAAGGGGCTGGAAAGAAGTATTCAAAATCATGAAAGCCAAGGACCTACATCCAAGATTTCTCTATCCAGCAAAGCTGTCATTTAGAATGGAAGGGCAGATAAAATGCTTCCCTGATAAGGTCAAGTTAAAGGGGTTCATCATCACCAAGCCCTTATTATATGAAATGATAAAGGGACTTATCTAAGAAATTGAAGAAGATAAAAAACTATGAACAGTAAAATGACAACAAACTCACAACTATCAACAAATGAACCTAAAAAAAAGAAAAAGAACAAACAAAAACTAAGCAAACAGCCAGAACAGGAACAGAATCAGAGAAATGGGCATCACGTGTAGGGTTTTCAGTGGGGAGGGGGTGGGGAAAGGGGAGGAATGGGGGAAAGGTACAGGGAAAAAGAAGCATAACTTGTAGGTATAAAATAGATGGGGAGAGTAAAATGGTATAGGGAACAGAGAATTCAAAGAACTTATATGTACAACCCAATGACATAAACTAAGGGGGATGCTGGAGGGTTGGGAGGTACAGGGCAGGGATGGATAAAGGGGAAGAAATGGGAAAATTGTAATAGCATAATCAATACAATATACTTAAAAATAAAATACTAATTTCAATAATAGTATATGTGCTTTGGTATTACAAATTGACTATTTCTAATTTTCATGTCCCTTCATAGCCTAAGGAAATAAAATATTGATATACATCATCATCATTGATAATAACTGACATATACTGAGGATTAATTATATGCATCAACTCAACCTTTTTAACACATTATGTGGTATATATTATTATTATAACCATCATTTTTGTGTGATTCAGGAAATTTAATTTTCCAGAGTTACCCTGCTTATAATGCCAAGGTCATGATTCAAACTCAGATTATTTGGACAGGCCTCTTTAAAAGAGGTGCTCCTCACCACTTTGTTTCATACCCCTACAACGTATTCTAGAAAAGCAAAGAATAGCATCTTGCTAAATAATCTAATTATTTAAAAGGTTTAATAAAATATCTAAAAATTAGGTCTTTTAAAAATGAAATTTAAAAAAATTTAGAAAATTTTAAAAAGTATGATGTATGGATAAGATGAAAAATGAACAAAAACTTAGAAATCTTTTAAGTTTTCAAAAATTGAAAAAATTAATTTGGTTGGTTATTTGAAATACTAATTTTTTTGCATTCTTAAGGGTTATAATAGAAAGATATCCATAGTTTCTTTATTAAATTTAAAATAGTTAAATATTTATAAACATTCCAAAAGTGATTACCTATATATTTAATTCAGCTTCTTTGTTGCTTATTGAAAATTTGTTGTAAAAGCACAGTGTACATGGGGTGTGTGACCAGAAATGATACCACTGAAGTTCTCTGAGGATTGGTTATAAATTGCCTGTTAACTCTCTCACATATTGGCAATAGTAAGCTGTCAAAATTCTCCTGGCTTGGTTATAGCATAATGCATAAGAAACAGTGAGAGGGGAATGGCATGTAGATGAAAGAAATCCTGATAATTAAATGTTCAAGGTGAAAAAACATGAGTGGTGATTATTCCATGTAAACTGATTGGCTACATGGCATCTTAAAATTTGCACATTCATAGCCTTTCCACCCATAGAAAATCTCTTATACTCTAGATTAAACTTGTATCCTAAAATTTAAGTCTAAATTTGATGGGCTATTTTAACAAAAATAAAAGATAGTTGAAGAGATGGGAACAAATCAATAATTCAATTCCAAATTACGGGTGCAGATTTTTGTTAATGCCTGTACAAAAAATATCACTGCTCTTCTGTATTAATTTTCTTTTATATACAGACACCCTGCTCTGGGAAGTAGCTATAAAGACCTTTTGGAAAATTGTAAAATATGATTAATGCTTCTTTGCCTTTGTACTTTGCCTCATTACTTTACTAACTCATTTATAACATGCTCAAATATTTTCTCAAAGAAAATTAGTCTCATTAGTACATGATTTCTAATTATCAGTAGTTTTATAAGGTTAGCAGCATTAGCCTTCAGCAAGCAGAAGAGGAAAGAGGACAAAGGAAGAAAGAATGGGGAAGAGAGAATGTAAGTATGTGGATATGGAGCAAAGATGAGAAAATAAAGGATAATGAGAAGGTAAAGTTGCATTAGTGTTTTTTAATTGCCCCCTAGATATTTAATTAAAATAAAACATATCTTTCATACTAAAATGATTATAAGAGCTGTGTGGAAAGACAAAAGAAAAGAAGTGGGTGTGATGTCAGAGAGAGATGATGTGAATCACTCTATTATTGATATGACATTTACCTACTACCTGCCTAGATTAGTGTTTGAGACATTAATTTGTAACAATAGTGTTTTCATAACAGACAATTGTCAGCAAAGGTATCAGATATATCAGAATCTGAAGGTACATACTTTATTTTTTAATTTTATAAAAGATTTTATTTATTTATTTATTTATTTATTTATTTATTTATTTATTTATTTATTAAGAGAGAGGCGAAGGGAAGGAGAAAGGGAAAGGAAGAAACATTGCCTCTGGCACGCCCGCATTCAGGGGCCTGACTTGCAACCTCAGCATGTGTCAAGACTGGGAATCAAATGGGTAACCTTTTGGTTTGTGGGACACCACCCAACCCACTGAGCCACACCGGTCATGGCTGAAGGTACGCACTTTAAAATCTCAGATATGTCATGTCTGCTTAGCTGTTGTAGTTGCATGACTTTCTAACTTCTAAATAGTATGAATTGATGTTCAATTAGAGGTGAAATTTTCTTTTCACTGTTCAAAAGGTAAACTCTTACTAAATAAAACTATGTCAAATTGAAATGAAATAACCTTAAAGGAATTCTAAAGAGAGTTTTTGCTATTACCTTCCTTATTCACTCCCCTTAACCATAACTATAGCAATAGCATTTGGTTTTTGAATGAGCATCAGAAGACAAATTCCAGCTGATTCCTGTCAGTGTATTTCTATGTCCTTGGGCAACTGATTGTATTACAATTACTATGTCCATAAATAACATCTAATTTACATGATTTCACAAAGGAAATAGTTTGGATTCATCAAAATGAGAAACTGTTGTTCAAAACTTAAAAAAATAACCTAAGCGTCTTACACAACTTTTAAACATCTTGAAGCATAGGAAAAAAACTCTCTCAATATTTAATAGGCAAAAATTTTTGAGAATACCTAGCTGAGATTATAGCCATGTATAGCCTACAAGAATGGCGGACACGCCATAAACAAGTACGCCATAAACAAGTATGCCATCTGACCTGCTGCAGACTAGGCCCAGACATTGGTTGGTCCAGATACTGTGTCTTGGTTCTGGGAAGAGCAAGGATCAGGAAAGAAATACTACTGCTCTTATAGATAATCAGGGGATTTTACTGTATCTATATAGATCTGTTTTTCATTTGGAAAGTAAATCCAACTTTTTCTTTTTGTGACAAAACTTGCAGAATAAAAGAATCTATCACAAAGAAATAGAGACTCAGGTTAGAAAACAGAGGGGCAGCATTAAGCAAGCATACTGAAATCAAGGCTAAGGAGTAAATGTGGCAAACAAACAATAATTTGTAGGAAATGTGGGAAGAAGCAAACCTGCAAAACATTAGTAGGGTGAACTAGAAGCAAGTTCACAGGGAGAAAATGGAGACTAAGACCCTGATGCAAAACAGTGATATTCCAGGATGGATCATAGTGGTAGGAAAAAATTCATTAAAAGGTGATAATCAGAGGAGGACAGAGCAGGAAAGAAGTCTGGTCTAGATGAGATTTTCTTGGTCTCCTAAATGGTGAAGGGACTTAAAGGAAAGAGTTATGCTACACAGAACTATGATTCTGCTCCATCAGAGTAAGCAAAATGTATTTATCAAATTTCAGGTCCTGAAGATTTAAAAGTGTTTTTTTTTTTTTGCCCCTTCCTCCCTTCCTTTCCTTTCTTCTATTGCTTTCATTCATTTTTTCTATTTTCTGATTGTGTATTTTACAACTCTAACATATGCAGCATTATTTGGGATAATCACAATAGCTAAAATATAACAAAAATTTACAAATATGCTAAATTGATAAAGATGACTAAGTGAAAAACTTAGCTTGCTATGAAAAAAGGAATGCAGAGAAAGATGAGAGATAAGGGAAGGAAAAAGGGGTCTATAATAGGAATATATATTATCACATTTATTCTTATATTAACAGGTAATGAGACGTGATGTGTAAAAGTATAACCTGAATGAAGAAAAAAATAGTTATTGAACTGGTGAGGCAGAAGAAAATAATAATTTCTGTGAATAATGCATGTGTAAACATTTTTAAAACTCACTATTTGTACCTCACAATAATAAAATGTTAATGAAGTAATTTTGAAAGAAATCCATTAAAGGGCAGTGTAATGTCCAGGCAGTCCCTAAAAGGTAAAATTATTGTACTCCAGTAATAAGGACTTAGAAGTACTATACCAAGATTTTCTTTTCCAGGAATCTAATGAACGAAATAAATTAGTGAACAAAATAAACTAATGAGCAAAATAGAACCGGAAGCACAGAATCACAGAACACACTGACAGCGATAAAAGGGGGGGAAGGAGGGGGGCTTTTTGGAAGAGGATGAAGGATTAGTCACAGAACTTGTATAAAGGACACATGGACATGGACAAGGAGGTGGGGATTGACTGTGGAAGTGCGGGGCGGACTGGCAGGTGGGGTTAAGGGGGAAATAATTGGAATAACTATGACCATAAAAATAAAAAAAAAACATTAAGGAAGAAAAAAATTGTTTTAAAGATTTTCTCTTCCAAATCTACACTTTAATAATATGAAAAGAATGAAGGAAGACATACGGATGTGGCAAATAGTGGCCTCAGTTTGAAACCAGGCCAGACTGTTGAGTATTAATTGTGTTTTTATGGAGCCCAACAACACAACAGAATAGAGGACCGTTTCTATTCTGCAATTTTAGTCACGAAACAACACCTTTTGTGTCCCTATGTTACACTGTCCGATGTCCATCTTGAAGTAGGATAAGATTGGGGAAACCTCTATGGTTGGAGTTATGTAAAGTGCCATCGTACCATCTTCAGGTAGTAAGGGATGTCTTGTAGTTGGTAGAACTAGTTAAGAGCATTGTAATGATATTCTGTGTTCTTAAAAAGGTAGAATTAAAGTTACAGTTGCAGAAGGCATGAAAAGGGGCTTCCAAAACCAAGGTCATCTCTAGATCAGTTGTCATTCCAAAGAAAACAATGAATTCTGATTTCTTTGGGAAATGATCAAAATGCTTCACTGAAATGCTTCATTAGAGAGAACTGACTTTCACTTCAGAAGAGGGGTCATATGGCATGTTTCTAACTTACATAATTACTCATTATTCTTGGAGACATAGCAGCAGCCCAGGCATTTTAAAAGTATGTATCATGTGCATAAAGTACACAATCTATTTTATAACATTTTTATGCTGAGAACCTCTTGAGTCTCCTTTAATAAACAGTTAAATCCTATTCACAAAATCTTATTAGGTAATGTGCTCAGAAACATGTCTAATAATTGCTCAATAAATTATTTATATTTTAATATTTTTACTTGTTAGGTTTTGAACTACCTGCTCACTATCTATTCTTTATGAAATCATTATTCTTGACTATTAGTCTCTTACCAGCTCTCATCCCACTAACATCACTGCTCAATTAATACTATTCTAGCAGAAAAAAAATATCGATGGAGTGCTATATTAGGGGATCTGTGGTTCTTATCATACATAACAAACCACCAGGCTATGTGATATTACATTATTATCACTCTCTCTGTTTCATCACTGGTAAAAACTGAGCAATGATAGCTATATATCCCATCTCAGATTTTTGTGAGGGTGAAATGAGACATGATATTCACAAGGGGTGCTAAAAAGTTCAAAACTATTCATGTTTAACATGATTATTATTATTGGAAGTTGTAAGTTAAGTTGTAATACCTGTAAAACTGTTTTGTTATACTTTCTCACTGACACCTGCTTAATTAAATGGTTAATTTTGAGTACCTTCCCTGACTTCAAAGATACTAACAAATTCATTGAAAGTAAGTATTAAACCATTCTACTACAATATGAAAATTCCGACATTCTTAAAAGTGTGCACTTTTAAGATCACTTTTATCTCAAAATGTAACCTCTCAGTTACTTCAGTGAGTAGAATGAGTATAACTCTACATGGCAGCTGCATGTCTGTAACACTGGAACATTAATCATTACACATGATGATACTGTTATTGTTTTTGAAATCTATTCATTAGCATCATAAGCTATATATAAGCCCTTCAGGGACTGATTTAAATATGCATTACATCTCTCAGTGCTTAGCATTCAAATTTTTTATTGAGCTCCAATTTTGTAATTCCTCATACCATCAGTAGACAACTTTGCATTCAATAATAAATATGAAAGCACAAAGATCTGCATTTTTGTGCTTTTCAAAAACGTAACTAAATTTTTAAAAAATTTTATCTCCCTGAATTATTGTCTATCTCTGTACCCTGTTTGTTCCCTGAAAGGCAAATATTACAAGAGAAAAAAATACTGTTTAATTTACTGTTATTTCATAACATTTTTATTGAGTTATAATTCAGATAACTATAAAATTCACCCTTTCAAAGTGTACAATTCAGTGGTTTTTAGTATAATCACGGAGTTGTGCAACTATCAGCACTATGTAATTTCAGAAAATTTTCTTCACCCTGAAGAAACATTCTGTACTCGTCAGATGTGATTTTCCATGCCCTGGCCCCACTTCCTCTGGCAAGCACTGACCTGCTTCCATTTGTGGGAATATACCTATAGTGAATATTTCATATGAGTGGAATAATACAATATATGACCTTTTCTTTTTGCCCTTTTACTACACTGTTTTCAAGTTTCATCCATGTTGTAGCCTGAATCAGTACACTTCATTATTTTTTATGGCTGACATTCCATTATATGGATATATCATACTTGTTTATTCATTCATCAGTTGATGCACTTGGGTTATTTCCATTTTTTGACTGTTATGAATGATGCAGCTATGAACATCATGTACAGGTTTTGGGGTAGGCATATGTTTTCAATTATCTTGGGTTTATGCCTAAGAATAGACTGCCAGCTCACTTGTTAACTCTATAACTTAATATCTGAGGTACTGCCAAACTGTTTCCAACAGCCACACCATGTTACATGCCCACCAGCAGCATATGAGGATTCTGATTTCTCCACATCCTCATCCGAATGTGTTACTGCCCATCTTTGTCATTCTAGCCATCCTAGTGGGTGTCAAGTGGTATCTCATTTCTTTTGATCTTAGTTACTTCTCAAGAGCTGTATGTAGTTGCCATTTACTCACAATCTGATAAAGCTACTATTTCTTACAGCTCTTTCTCTTCTCCTTTTCTCCTTTCCTTTCATAGCTGAAAAGGATGATAAGCAATTGTGTAGGGTAGAATCATTCCCTAAGAAAAATGCATCTGTTTTATCAGTTCTGGACAGTACTTGCATAGATTGAATGTCATAATAAAATATATCTAAATTATATAGCGATATCAGATTACACTTTCTTGTTTCTGTGACTTATATGTGCTCAAGGTAAGAAATGCAGTTTTTATATATTATTTTCTTTTAGCAATGCCACTTTAAACTGGAAAAGTTATTCAACATATAAATAATATTATACTGTGTTATAAAGTATGACATGCTACCCCAGAAAAATGGATAAACTTATCCAACACTTTGTTCTCCACAAAACTCATCCTAATTGCCATACTCATTTCTGAAATTTCAAAATCACTGTACAAGCTGTTTATGTGAGCCTATTAATGAATGTAAGCTAAGCCTATTAATGAATGTAAGCTGAACGTAAGATTTTAAAATTTAAACATAATTTAAAAATGAATATTTCCTATTTTCCAGATATTAAATTATCTTATAAAATTGTGTTACTAACTAGTGACTACAGCAATAACATTTCTAAGTAAACAAAATGCATTAGAAATTAGAAATAAACTTTGCCTTTTCCGAACAGAACATAGCAATGAAGCTACCAAAGTGCTAAGTGAGGCCAATCAGCAAGGAGCTGTACTTTAGAATTAGCATTGGAGAAAGATAAGAAAGGGAGTGAGAGGAAATAATCTAACTTAGTTGAGTGTGTAGTGAGTTAATACTTTAAGAAGGTTATATAATTGAATTTGACAAGTAGCCATATGAGTGTGTTAACCATAGTGATTGTGTTTTTTCTCTTTTTTCCTTTTGAATTGGCTGTTCTTTTACACAGCTCCTATATAAGTCAGTTGCTAAAAATGTTGAATGAATAACTAAATGAATATTATTCATATCATAGATGAAAACATGGAGGCAAAAAGTACATACATGTTTAATACCACAGCTAATAAATGTTTAAGTTTGCCTGACTGCCAAAACATTCTCTTTCCCTTTATAATTGTTCTCAAATAATTGTTTATCATTTCAAAGTATAGAGTTAGTAAGCAGACATCTAATTGACAGTGAAGCCATAATATAAAGATATTAATCAATTAATAAATATATATCTCCAAAAAATATTATTCTAACATATTTTAGGGATAGAAAGCTGGCAGAAAATTATTTTAGCAAAAATTACTGAATGAAATAGCATAGAGAATACATCCGATAATATTCTAATAACTATGTATAGAGTCAGATGGATATGGGATTTATTGGGATGATCATTTAGTAAGTTATTTAATGTATAATCAGTGAGGCATACACTGGAAACTAATATAATGTTGTATGTCTACTGTAATTGAAAAATAAAAAGTGATTTATAAAATTATTAAAGAACTCCATGAATAATTACACTACATAAAAATATTAAAATGTTGATAGTAGAAACCAGTTATAAGATGTAATATTCAAATTTGTTGGTCAGGCTTGTCCTTTGGCCTCAATTCTTGCTAGTGTGAGTGACATAACAAAATACTTATGTTTAATAATTTTACATTCATCCAAGAAGTAGACTTATTCTAAAAATTAAAATTAAAAACAACATGACTGAGCAGAGAGCAGTGGTGTTCTCAACCTGTGCTTTGTCCTGTGTCTTCACTAGGCACAGAGTGAGTGCATCGTAAAAGTGAAAGGCAAAGGCGTGCTGTTATGTCTCAAGAGAAGGAAGCAAAAGTAGTAATCCTGGAGAGACAGGAGTAACCCCTAATGCACAGCAATAATTTTAAAGTTAAAAAGAAATTCTAAATGCTCTCTTTCAGGCCGCAAAAGAAGTGTAAGGTAAAAGAGACTGCATTCAGCTGCACAACTAACTATGTGAAAGCTGCCATGTGTCAGCCCAGAGAACTCAGGGAAGTGTTGTATGCTGAGGCACTGCACCATGAACTTTGTAAAAATCGTATTGTAGTTCCCTGGCAGTAGGTAGCGCGTGTTTTCCTTAAATAAAATAGCAATGTGAACAATGACCTTAGCATAACGTGGATAATTGCTTATAAGACATGATCTGAGTGATAACAAAACAACAACCACTTGAAATATCTCCTTTTAGAATTTGAGGGAAGCAACTACTTTGAATAAATGTATTCTAATTCCAGTGTGGAAAATGCACCTTTCTAGCTCACTACCTATACTTAAACTTTGCACATTCCAGCCAACCCCATTTACTTCAGATTCCTTAACCTCCCTTTGAACTGTATTCCAGTTTACACTGTTAACCCAATATGATGAATCTTTTAATCATGTAACTACAGACAATTCTTGTCTGTGGCCATACATACCACCCTGAATAAGCCTGGTCTCCTCTGATCTTGGAAGCTAAGCAGGGTCAGGCCTGGTTACTACTTGGATGGGAAACTGGAGACGATTCTCTCTTCAATATCCTAATTAAATCCCAACATATCTGTGAAGTATTTCAAAACACTTATATCTGGAAATAAACTACTACTTCTACATGAATTTAGACTATATCTTAGTGTTACTCATTTTTCTATCTCCAGCTCCTTGAAGAGTGGCTGGAGTACCTCAGGAGCTCCCTGCACACTTGTTAAACTGAAGTAAATACTACTTAAATTTAGTGAGGTCAGGAGCTACACTGTATATTCTTCTGGACTCTTCTTTTGAGTCTCCTTTTGAGAAATGATACTGATAGTAAGTACTAAAAATATCTCATGGTGGATGGGTTCACTAATTTGTATGACTGGAATTACGTAGTGGGCTGCATCATCTCCTCGCCATCATTTATCATTGTATCCTTCCTTGGATTTCATGAACAAATACATTTTCCCCAAGCTGATCTGAATTAATTTGATCACCTCAAGAACCATAAATACTATACTAAAATGGATACTGATGTCTTCGAAATATGAAATAAAATATAAGAAATTAGAAACACAATGTATCATTTCTCAGAACTACCCAAATATATACAGGCTTGTACTTTCACACATTTTTAGTTTAAACCAATATGTTCACTTCCCAGTTGTTTTTATTTTAATACATAAAATCTATATTTAATGAAATATGGTCTTTATAGGTATTGGTTCATATAGCTAAAGATGTGTTTTTCAGATATAAAGGTCAAAACAAAAACAGAAAAAACTCAAGGTAGCCCTATGAAATGGATCAATAACTTATCAGAAATAATCATTCATTCTAAGCTTAAATGTTAAAGTGGATTCTTAATTATGAGTTTGTTTATATTTACATCTTGTTTGATTTTCTTGGACCTAATAATTGGTAAAACAAATTACAGCAGCATTGTTTTGGTTCACTGAGTTTCTTTGTTTTCTCAGATTTTGTAATTCTTGAAAATTCTTTAAAATGAAGCTAAAATAGGGAAAAAAAAGACCATTTCTGAAAGGTACTGCATTATAGGAAAAACATACATTCTATGCATAAACTTTCATTCCTCGCTACATTCATTGAAAACGTTAACCTTAGAGAGTAAAAGCCAGTAAAGTGTTGAGATAGCAACAGAGGCAGCAAAGGGACCTTAGGTTTTGTTTGCCATTTTTCTGTTGTTGCTGTTGTCTTCACTGTTTATGATGGTGAAACTGTGGACTTTTTAATTTCAAACTTTCTGTTTGCATTACTCTTGCTCATGCTCAAAGCCATCCTGAATCACCGGTGCATGTTTGATATTGAAAGCAGCTTAGGGTCCCTCTCAAATTACTAGCCTTGGGGCAAATAACTACATTTGCATAACCTAGGAAGAGATTTAAACCACCACATTTATGAATTACTCTAAAATAAGACTATCAATTTCTTTTTAGTACATAAAGTCTCTGTAGATTATTCTGCAAATCACATACAGAAAGTCCTTGAATAAAGCTATTTTGTCATAATGTTGATGAGATGCCATAGGAACTTAACCCTTGTTTGCATCAATTAGCCTGTAGTAAAATTATACATAGGCTCACCTAAAGCTGCAGAACCTACTGGTCACATTAAGTGAGGACTTAACTGTATAGAAAAATTAAAGCGAAAACACAATTAATTATTTGTTCATGACAAGGATTTTATACTGGTTTTCATTAGTGGTCTCTCAGCTCCAGATTTGCTCTTCATTGCCTGTTGTGCAAAAATGGAGTTGGGACATTAAATATACTTACTTCCTTTGCCAGCTAGCAGGACGTTAAGCTTTATCAGTGGAAGGTGCTATAGTGACAATGAGAAAGGTGTTTTCTTGGTTCTAATATGCTCTTTCAACAGGCTTCTGTAATGTGAGAACTTTCTTGAGTTCTAGGTTCCTAGACCCGAGGAATTCCCTGAAGCTCCAGCATCTGCAGTGCCACAGTTTCTCTACTGCCCAGTTCCCCCAGTGCATGAGAGCCAACAGCACGCGGTGGTCAGAAGCTTCCCCCAGTAATCTGCTTAGGTAGTCTTGTAGAAGAGTCTTGGGGCCTTTCCCAAAACCCTCCCCATGAACAACAGCACTCCCCACCATTTTACAGGGTGGAGTTCCATAACTACCAGAGGACAGGCTTCCAGTAAATTCTGCCAGTGCAGCACCATAATGACTTCCCTGCCCTCCAGTGAGCTGTAGTTGTGTTCTCTCCAACAAGGTCTAGATCTCAACCTGGGGACGGGAGGACACTTCCATGGTTGTTTTATCTCAGTCTTGGGACTAGTGTCTGCTCTTTATATCTGCTCTTTCTATACTCCCTAGAGGTCTCTTCTATAGACTAGCTAATGCTTCAGTATCTGGATCTATAAATATGATTAATAGCTCTTTATATTAACTTCTGTTCCAATTACTCTGAGGTGTCTGTCTATTAACAGGACCATGACTGATACAGTCTTCCACAAAGGACTGGAGAGTCTGCTGTATATAACCTGTACAAAATAGAAACTGGCAATATTATCCCAGAGCAATTCATGAAAACGATGATTTAAATTTATAAATTTCTGAATGCTTGGAGAAAGCAGACAGCAGGCAAATTAAAAAGGAAGGAATAAGATAATGCACAGAAAAGCATGCATGACACACAGTTGTGTGCGATTCCTAGATGAGCTGGACTCTTAAGCTGGTAATCAAAATTTTACAATGAAACACATTCAGCTTTAAGATTCATAGGGCCCTAAAGTTGAAAAGTACAATCTAGCTCTGTATACAAATGCCATGAGAGTGAATGTCAAGTCAGACAAAAACAGCTCCATAAGTAGCAAGATAATGTATTGGGTTGGCCAAAAAGTTTGTTTAGTTTTTTCTGTATGATGGTTCTGGTAGTGCTTAGTTGTCTTTAACTTCATTTGAAACAACTTTGTTAGATTGTATTGTGACAGCCATAATATCAGTGTGCATTTAAAAAAAGCATCAAAATTGGTGAACTTTTGTGTAGCCATTTTAGTATTGAAGATGGAAGAAAATAAATTAGATTTTATTAAAGCTTATACTATGCTTTATTATCTCAAAACAGGTAAAACCAACTGAAATGCAAGAAAAAAGATTTGTGCAGTATATGGAAAAGATGCTGTGATTGACAGAACATGTCAAAAGTTTTGCAAAATTTCATGTTGGACATGTCTCACTGGAAGATGCTCGACAGTAGGGTAGACCAGTTGAAGTTGATAGCAATCAAATTGATACATTAATTGAGAACCATCAATATTATACCACACAGCAGCCAATGCACTCAAAATATCCAAATTAATAAATTATTGGTGAAAATGAAAAATGTATCTTTAATTTTGCAGAAAAAAAGCATATGGACTTTTTGGCCAGCCCAGTAGTATAAGTGCATAGGTTATTCTGTGCTAAATTGGATCAATGGTAAGTTATGACCATTTAGAGGATCAGGCAAAGCCCTGTAAATAGAGTTAAGACAATGGTTAATGAAGAAAGAGCAAAGTGTTCATCCTTGGTAAGAAGCTAGAATTCTGAGTCTGTGTTTGCAATTTGGGGCAAAATCTTGAGGATTACACTATGGGCCTGTAGCTTTCCTTTGTGTTTCATATTTGCTACTTATTTCAGTGTGTTCTTCTGAGATATTTTAAAAACATATTTACTATCCATATAACCATAAAACATCATGATCTCTTAATTAGCCATTATTAACTTTTTCACTGGAAGTTAATTCATTCTAACCAGTATAAATTTTAAGTATATAAATCAAAATCACTTTAAATAGGTGTACACATTTATCTGATGACGACTTGAACAAAGAAAATAGGTTACTTCAGAATTTTTGAGACATTGTCAAGATTGAAAAAAGGAATTTCAATCACTGTGTTTTTATCCTGGATGGGGGAAAGGTCATTAATTTACAATATATTTACACTACTCTTTCATACTTTTCAAAAATATTTATTGATTTTAGAGAATGTAGAGAAAGAGAGAGAGAGGAAGGAAGGGGGAGGAGAGGGGAGGGAGGGAAGGGGGAGAGAGAGAGAAACATCAATTTATTCCAGTTATTTATTCACTCATTGGTTGATTCTTGTGTGCCATGACTGGGCTTCAAACCTATAACCTTGGCATATGGGATGATGCTCTAACAAAATGAGCTACTTTCCAATATTTTAAAATATTTCCTCAGCTTGCTATGTATGTCTTACGCTATTTTCTGCCTTTAGTTTCCAGTTGTAATTTCTGTAAAAATGACTTAATATTTAAATGCCATTTTACATGTAATTTATGTATATTTGCCTTGCTTTTGCTAATTATTCACCTTTTAAGCCTTTAGCTCCTGCTGAGGTAGGGCAGTGAGAAGCCAGGAAAACTCCCTGGTAAGTGGAATGGGAAAACTAAGACAGACAGTTGACTGAAACTGGCCTCATCTAGCATCCTGACTCACCTGCCTTCTTCTTCCTTGCATTGTCACTCCCTTAAGCATTAAGCCCTCAGGACAATGAGGTTCTGATCAACATCAAAAATCTTAGAAACAAAGCCTTGGGTCTACTGACCACAGAGACAGAGTTTTGGTCAAACGAGAGATAACATCTAGGCTTCAGTTATGTTTCAACTCCCAGAAAAGCAGCAACACCAGATGAAATGGCTGGCATCAAGAAGGGATACAATGACCAATCATCCCCTATCCTTGTGCCAACCAATTAGTAGTGACCATGACCCTGACCCTGTATGCTCATTTTGATAAATCTGCATATAAAGGACACACCTGAAAAGCTGATGAATATTTTCCTGAGACCTTCCCCTAAGACCTCCCTTAAAATTCCTGCCTTTAGAAAAAGGATAAAAACCTTTAAGACAAAGAACCCAGTGCATGCTTTCTTTAGAGCACTCCTGTGCCTTCTTTGGTCTGGCATATATCTTTCCTTTCTGTCTTCTAAGCTCCAAGGGTTCCCATGAGACTAGCAACCAATGGAACAGTGGGCAGCACAGCTCATCCTAGGCTAACCCCTCAACTTGTTTTCAAGGGCCTTTCTTTTGCCTCTGTAACTTGCTTTCTGAGTCCATACAACCCTGCTGTCTCACTCTTCTGCCTCTGTGACTTCCTTTCTAAAAGGCCAAGGCAACTCTCTGGGAAGCCAGCCTGAATTCTCTCTTTGAGTGTACTTCTGTGCATGCCAAAAACTTCATCTTGTGCTAGATAGAGTTCCTGGCTCTGGATTCTTTCTTTGCTGAACTCAAGAACCAACAGCCAGCCAGCATCACCATTAACACTGCTACCTAATATATTATTGCACTTACCAAATACACAATTATGTGTTAATTCCTATGACTATATAAGATGAATTACAAATGTAAGCATAAAGACCAACTCATGACCATCTTCCTTAAAAATAAAATAAAATAAAATAAAATAAAATCCCCTTAAATCAGAATGGCAAATGTTTATCTTATCTAATCATGATATGACTATCATATACTAAATTTGAAAAACAAATATCCTGTTGTGATAGACATATTTATATATATTATTTATCACTGAAGATCTTTGAATAATAAGAGAAAAATAATCAAAATAAAAACTAAATATCTATGGCAAATCTAAAAAGAGCAAACAAATCAAGAATGAAATGTAAAAAAAATTATGAAGAGATCATTGTGGCAATTTGAATGACAATTTTTATGTTGTTTTATGGAATTCTATTTTTTCCTGTATTCCTTGTTTCTAAAGTATACATAAGTGTACATTTAAGGTATGCCAAACTAAGAAAGCTAAACGAAATACTGATGACAAAGGTTGAGTGTGATGAACCAAGTGTTTATTATTGTGTAGAGAATGGAGCTACAGAAAATTTCTAATATAAAAATAGAGTTCAGCATAAGATGAGCAATAAGAATAAAATAATTGAAATTTTGGATTTAATACAATAAATCTCACTAGACTGGAAAGCAATGTAAGAAAATATTTTAATATGATGTAAAAAAGGACCTGTAATTAGGAGGAAAGACAAATCTAGAGAGAGACTTCTGAGATGCAATGTGACAAATGCCAGCCCTTCTATCAGAACCAAAGGGATGCTGTCAAGAGGCTGGATTAGGTGCTCCACCAACGGTGGGTGTGCCCATACAGCCTGTACATACTCTTCCCGGCATTCCTTACATTGAATGGAAATATATCTACTAAAATACATTTATATTTCCTACAAGATTATAATAGTTTAGGAATATGAGTCATATCTTATTTCTTTTAATTCCCTGGTCCTTACATAAAGTAAACATTACATAAGTATCAATGAATAATTAAACAAATGAATACATAAAACCTCTAATAGCAGTTAAGAAAATATGAGTAAATGGTCCTGGCTGATGTGGCTCAGTGGATTGAGTGCTGGCCCATGAACCAAAGGATCACTGGTTCAATTTCCAATCAGGGCACATGCCTGGGTTGTGGGCCAGGTCCCCAGTAGGGGACACATGAGAGGCAACCACAGATTGATGTTTCTTTCACTGTCTTTATCTCTCCCTTCCCCTCTCTAAAATTAAATAAATAAAATCTGTAGAAAAAAAAGAAAATATGAGTAAATGAATTAAATTGTGTATTCAAATGTGGAAATCAGTTTCAAAATGAGTAAAGACACTTTATTAGAGAAAATAAACTAAAACAAAACTTATAATCATATTATGTCAGAATATTTATTTTTA
This sequence comes from Phyllostomus discolor, assembly GCF_004126475.2. Lineage (NCBI taxonomy): Eukaryota > Metazoa > Chordata > Mammalia > Chiroptera > Phyllostomidae > Phyllostomus > Phyllostomus discolor. The sequence continues at coordinate 97,865,156 of NC_040903.2, forward strand.
AATGTAAATATAAGATTGTGGCAAAGTAATTTTTATCACACAACAAATTCTATAATTCACAGATAAGTAATTCCTGTCCACATATGCTTAAGCAAGAAAAAAAAATTAAACAAAATCTCTTTTCTTGGTGTAATATGATATAATCAGTTTCACCTCAGGTATATTCACAATAAATTAGTTTTGAATTTTTTCCTTTGTATTTTACACATTACTATTTCTAAAACTTAATAGGTTTTAGCAGTTGTAAAATGTACACACTCTGGTCGATTATTCTGGATGTGTGTCAGACTGCATCTTGATATAATCTAAATGCCAAAAATAATTTCTCTGATGGGCAAGTCCTCATAAAAATGTTAAAACAGATTTCCATTAAAGAAATAATTTTATTCCATAGATAGCACACTGATAGATTCTGGGAGAATGGATGACATCCCTAGGCTTTTCACACCTCTCATGTCTATAATTGGTGCCTTTGTTTCTTTAAGATGGAAAAATTTTACTCTCATCCTGAAGGGTTTCTACACACCAACACACATACTCTTATTTAGAATAAGGACACAATCACATTAAATTTCTTGAGAAGTAAAGAAGTCTTCTGAAGGTTATCAAAACCAAAATGATGCAATGATTTCCAAAAGATATTTATATATATATGTTAATGAACTAATTCCTCATTTTGGTCATTGGATCACCCTTCAGTTTGTTGTAGAATAAACTAAGTGTTCTCCTGTGATTAGATAAATCTACCCTCCTGCATTTTTTCATGTTGAGCACTTAGGATCAACAACACACATACACCTTTAAATAGTCTCCCAGCACCACGACTACTCCCGTTTCATGTTGCTGCTGAAAAATGTGCTACAGGGTGAGAAAATGATAGCTGCCAGTCCACTGCCACAATTTCAGGTTTATCTGTAACTCAAGAAATAGAGACATCTCTCATTCTCACTATTGAATAAGAAAGAATATTACACACTATAGAAGATGTGAGTTCTTAAAATGCTGAAGAAAGACTGTGCTGTTGTAGATTAAATTTAAAAGTAAATACTAACCAACGTACTTAATTCTAATCTTAACTCAGAGTTTTGCAGTCCTCTGACTGAGGACAGCCATTTACTGCTCATTATGATTCTGCTTTGTCTATTGTACCCTGTACACTATTGTTATCTGTCATACATAAGAATGTATTTTAATTTTAGTGGAGTGAGGAACTCTTTTGTTAAGATGGGCAGTAAGGCCAGAGTCAATATTTCAGTTGAGAAAACATGGTTATTCATTTTACGGTGAAAGAAGAGGTAAACTTGTTTGGTAAATTATGCTTACAATTTCAATATGTTTAATTTCAATGCATGTACATAATTCATTCAACCAATGTTTATTAAGAGCTCACTATGTGTCAAAAAGTAACAGCAAGCTGTAGCCAATGTTATCCCATGCTCTTTTTTGGGGAGTACCATTTTACTGGAACATAGTCACACCCATCATTTACATTTTTGGCCTTTTACAGAAAAAGTGTGCTGAATTCTCACCTAAAATCTAGGAATACACTGGTGAATGAAACAAATATTTCTGCTTCCTGGCCTATACCTATTGGCTGGGGTGGGCAGATGTCAATAATAAACATACAAGTATATAAATAATATTGTGTATTAGAAAGTAATAGATGCTGTGGAATAGAGATCCAAGTAGTGGGGAAAGAGCATATGGTGTGGAGACCATTTTAAATTGGGCAAAGTAGGGGAATTTGAGAAAGTAATATTTGAATCAATTTTTGAAGGAAAGGAAGTAGTAACTACATAAACTGGGGGAAGAATGTCATGGTCTGAGGAGGCAGTTAAGGCAAGTAACTGAAAGGAAGGAGCATGCTCTTTGTGTTCAAGAAAGGCTAAGGAGACTGATTGGAAGAATAAATGAGAAGGTAGTTTTAACAATGAGGATTGTCTTCAATGGTACCAATATTTGTTATTCCAGTAATTTCTGTAAAATATGAGGTAAGAGATTATTTTTTTATTATGCATGCCTAAGCAAGTATAATTTAAGAACTCTGAATCTAGTGTTAGTTTAGTAATATCCAGTTGCTACATATATCTCAATATATATTATATATTACTGGAAAGGAGACTGGAATAGTGAAGTGATTTATAACAATATCTTGGAGAACATCTAAATGCAATAATATATGAGGTCATGAAGGGCTTGAAAAATTCACAAAATCTTGAAAGGTTTGGCTAGGGTTCAAGAGTACTGAACACATTAAAGAATACATTTTATATTATTACCTTTGAGCTCCAAGAGACTAAGCAATGTTATTAGACTCATTAGGTTTCCTGATGGATTGCAGAAATAATTATAGAATGAAAAAAATGTAAAACATAGAGAAATATAATCTGTATGTTCCTGAAATAAATTCATATTGTCGAGAAAATTAAAAGACTTGTTTTAAAAAAGATTTAGTGTTAAGTGACTTGGCTATAGAGAATGAAGAGCATATAGAAAAAACAGTAGAAGATGGAGAAATGGATAAATAAGTATAAAGAATAATTTTTATGTTGGGTAAAATAAAATATAAAAAAAGTTTCATATTATATCATTAAAGATAAAGTCCTCTACAAAATATTTTGATGATGAGAGAGAAAAGGAATCATTTTCAAGTGGGAAAAACTACTGATGGACTTCTGCTGTCAAGATGACAACATAACACCACTCACCTCCTCATAAAACCACATCAAAATTACAATTAAATTATAGAACAACCAATATTCAGAACCATCAGAAACCAAGCTGAATGGAAGTCTGATAACTACAGAATTAAAGAAACCACACCCATCCACACTGGTAGGAGGGGTGGAGATGCAAAATGGATTGGACCCACATCCATGTGTGGTGGATAAAAATTTGGGAGGGATATCTTGGGAGCAAGGAGTCCCAGCCCTACACCAGCTACCTCAGTCCAGGGTCCCCAGTGCCAGGAAGTTAAGTTCGTATAACTTCTGGCTGCAAAAAACAGCCAGGATTGAGTCACTGGAACAAACTTCTAGAGTCCCAAGCAGTTCTTCCTCAAGAACCCACACACAGACTTTCTCAGACTCACTGCCTCTGACCTGCAGTACTGAGGTAGCAGCCTGAAATGCAACAGTGGAATACAGGAGGAAACCAAAGTATTTGGCATCAAGGCATGAGCTGGAGGCAGCTTGTTCCCAGACAGAAAGGTAGGAAGGGGCCAATATCCTTTTTCTGAAGGCCCCTCTACAAGGAGCCACAGAACCAGCAGGCTGGAACCATATCTGAAACTCCACCAATCTGGCTAACACTGTTAACCCTGCCCTGGAGATACCCAGAAACTCCTTCCTACCCTACTTATGGGCCCACCCAAACTGCTTTTTCATATGAATGGCTTGTCTTGGCTCATGCTTCACAGCTTCATAATTCCTCTCAAACAAGCAACAGCCAACCTCAGTGAGCCCCCAGACTCCGTAACTCTTGTTAAGTGGCCCCAGCCTAACACTAGCAGCAACCAGCCTAGATTCATGGCTTTGCTTTGCCTGGGAATCTCCAACACCAGCACAAGTAGCAGCCAGCTCAAATTGTTTTGTAGCCCAGGCAGGGTGGCTCCGGGCAAAACATAGGAGGGGGCCAAACTTGGCCTGCACCACCCGGAAAACCCCAGAGCCTGTGCACCCAGAGGACAGCTATAGACTATGTTGGAGTATCACCTCCCTGCCACTGCACAGCTAATCCTCCACAGAGGGTAGAGGCTGGTGGTCAGTGGTCACAACCAGTCCTTGCAACTGACAGGCCTGGGTATATCCCTCCTATTGACCGGCAGGTAATCAAGCTCTAATTACAAGAGGAAGGTGTACTTAACCCAGATGAAAAGCATACCTTGAACACCGAGCATGGGTGTTAAGGGAGGCTATGCTACTGGACCATATAAGACATCTACTACATTAGACCATGCTACCAAGAAACTCTAGAGTCATAGAACTCTACCTCATACATAGAAACAAAGACAGGGAGGCTGCCAAAACGAGGAGACAAATAAGCATGGCCAAAATGAAAGAACACATCAAAACTTCAGAAAAAGAAATAAACAAAATGGAGTTAAGCAATCCATCAATGCATAGTTCAAAATACTGGTTAGGACTTCTGGTCAAGATGGAGGCATAGTTAGACACACTGTGCCTCCTTGCACAACCAAAATTAAGGACAATAAAAATTTAGAAACAAAAAAACAACCAGATCTGACAGAAAATTGAACTGTATGGAAGTCTGACAACCATTCATCCAGACTGGTAAGAGGGGTAGAGTCGGCAGCTGGTGGAGAGGGGTCATGGCAGGAAAAAGTGGTGGTTGGTGGTCCTGGGTATGCAGGCAGCGCCAGCTGGTAGACCCAGTGAGGCACGCAAGGCTGCTGGCTGACAGCGGACACACATTTGTGAGTACATAAACCAGGCGAAAACGAGGAGCGAGACAAACCACACAACCCAGGGCCCCGATGCCGAGAAATAAAACCTAAAAGCACCGATTGAAAACACCTATAGGGGTTGAGGTGTGGGAGAAACTCCCAGCTTCACAGGAGAGTTCATTGGAGAGACCACAGGGTCCTAAAACATACACAATCCCACCCACAGGAGAATCAGGACCAGAAGTGCCCATTTTCCTTGGGGGAAGTGGCAGAAGGGACAGAAATCCAACACAGAGCAGAGCAAGTGCCATTGTTCCCTCTCAGCCTCCGCCCCCATATACAGCATCACAATGCTACAACTGGGTTGTTCCACCCTGGTGATCACCTAAGGCTCTGCCCCTCATATATAACAGGTGCTACCAGGCCCCGTCTCCCCCCAAAATGGCTCAAATGGAAGAACAGATCAAAGCCCCAGAGTCAATACATATAAATGACCAAGAGACAGCTAACCTATCAGATACACACGTCAAAACACTAGTGATCAGGATGCTCACAGCATTGGTTGATTTTGGTCACAAATTAGATGAAAAAATGAAGGCTACACTAAGTGAAATGAAGGAAAATGCACAGGGAACCAACAGTTATGGGAAGAAAACTGGGACTCAACTCAATGGAGTGAACTAGAAGGAAGAAAGAAACAACTGAACAGAAAAGAAGGAAGAAACAAGAATTCAGAAAAATGAGGAGAGGCTTAGGAACCTCCAGGACATCTTTAACCTTTCCAACATCCAAATTATAGGGGTACCAGAAGGAGAAGAGGAAGAGCAACAAGTGGAAAAGTTATCTGAACATATAATAAAGGAGAACTTCCTCAATCTGGCAAAGAAAATAGACTTCCGGGAAGTCCAAGAAGCTCGGAGTGTCCCAAAGGAGTTGGACCCAAGGAGGAACACGCCAAGGCACATCATAATTACATTACCCAAAACTGAAATGAAGGAGAGAATTCTAGAAGCAGCAAGAGATAAGGGGACAGTCATGTACAAAGGAGTTATCATCAGACCACCAGCTGATTTCTCAAAAGAGACCTTACAGGCAAGAAGGGGCTGGAAAGAAGTATTCCAAGTCATGAAAGGCAAGGACCTACATCCAAGATTGCTCTATCCAGCAAAGCTATCATTTAGAATGGAAGGGCAGATAAAGTGCTTCTCACATAAGGTCAAGTTAAAGGACTTCATCATCACCAAGCCCTTATTATATGAAATATTAAAGGGATTAATCTAAGAAAAAGAAGATAAAAACATGTTAAAGTGACAGCAAACTCACAATTATTAACAAACACACCTAAAACAAAAACAAAAACAAAGCAAACAACTAGAACAGGAACAGAACCACAGAAATGGACATCACATGGAGGGTCAGCAACAGGGGGGTGGGAGAAGGAGAGAGGGGGAAAAGGTATGGAGAATAAGTAGCATAGATGGCAGGTAGAAAATAGACAGGGGGAGGGTAAGAATAGTATGGGAAATGTAGAAGCTAAAGAACTTATTACACATGGACATGAACTAAAGGGGGGAATGTGGGTGGGAGGGGGTGTGCAGGGTGGAGGAGAATGAAGGGGGATAATGGGGCAACTGTAATAGCATAATCAATAAAATATATTTTTAAAAAACAAAAAAACACTGGTTATAAGGATGCACAAGGAACTTAGGACCTCAACAACATAAAAAAGATCCAGTTAGAAATGAAGGATACAGTAATTGAAATGAAGAATTGACAGGGAAACAACAGTAGAGTGGATGAAGCCAGGAATCAAATCAATGATATGGAACACCAGTAAGCAAAAACAACCAATCAGAACAACAAGAAGAAAAAATAATACAAAAAAATGAGAGTAATTGGCCTCTGGGAAAATTTCAAGCATGCTAACATTTGCATCATAGGGGTGCCAGAAGGAGAAGAGAAAGAACAAGAAATTAGAAATCTATTTGAAAAAATAATGAAAGAAAACTTCCCTAATTTGGTGAAGGAAATATACATGCAAGTCCAGGAAAAACAGAGTCCCCAGAAAGATGAATGCAAACAGGCCCACTCCAAGACACATCATAATTAAAATGCCAAAGGTAAAGATAAAGAGAGAATCTTAAAAACAGCAAGAGAAAAGCAGTTAGTTACCTACAGGGGAGTTCTCATAAGACTGTCAACTGATTTTTCAAAAGAAACTGCAGGGTAGAAGGGATTGGCAAGAAATATTCTAAGTCATGAAAACCAAGAACCTAGAGCCAGGATTGCTCTACCAGCAAAGATATCATTTAGAACTGAAGGGCAAATAAAGAGATTCCTAGACAAGAAAAAATTAAAAGAGTTCATCATCACCAAACCATTATTAAATGAAATGTTAAAGGGACTCATTTAAGAAAAAGATCAAAACTATGAATAATAAAATGACAGTGAATATATATCTATCAACAATTGAATCTAAATACTAAACTAAGCAAACAAGAAGAACAGAGAGAGGATCATGGATACGTAGAGTGTTTTGGTGGTTGACAGATGGGAGGAATGTGGGGGAATGGGTGAGAAGATGAGGGGATTGAAAAGTACAAATAGGTAGTTACAGAATAGCCATGGGGATGTAAAGTACAGGACAGGAAATGGAGTAGCCAAAGAACTTATATGACCCATGGACATGAATAATGGTGGGGGGATTGCCTGAGGGAGTGGGAGATACTGGGTGGAGGGGGACAAAGGGAGAAAAATTGGGACAGTTCTAACAGCATAATCAATATGATATTATTTAAAAGACAAAGAAAGGAATAGATTAAATTTTAAATAGTAATCTAAACTATTAAATGATAGGAAAAACTGAAAAATGAATGCAGGTTAGTAACACTTTACATTTGAAAAGTGCTTTAGACAGTCTTAGGCAACACTGTTAAAAAGTCTGACTAAGTTTATTACCAAGTTCTCCTGTAGACAAACTTTAATGCAGCAGATCAAAGAACACCTGGAAATCTGTCGGTAGCCAATTTCCTGGAGCCAGAGGGGAACCACTTCGACAGCATATAGCCATATTGCTATAAGCACACTCTTTTTAATGAGTCATTTAATCGACACTAGAGCTGTATGAAGTAGATACTATTATTACCTCTGTACCACAGATGAGAAAATGAGAAAATAGGATATTATATAATTTGCCAAAGGTCATACAAATAACAAATGCTAGAAAATTGAGCCTTAAACTGTCCAGTGCAGCTCCAGGAAAAAAAAAAAAACACTTAATTTTTAACCTATGCTGACTTTTAAAAGATGCCATTGAGGGGGTTTAAAAGGAGCCAGCCCAAGATGTGCCTCAAAGGCATGCAGGTTATTTTAAACTAAAGGCAAAACAGACCATGCAGGCTCAAGAGGAACTTCTGTCTATCCCACCTCCCACCCCCTTAAACAGCTAGAAGGATTTAAAGTAGAAGCTGGGCCCATGATAAATGTTAAAACCAGAATTGACTTTGTACCTAGCATCATGGCAGTTCAAACTAACAATTATTGAATAAGCGCTCTCCCTACAATTACCTCTGAAGCCCCAGGTCACCATACCTCATCCCTAGCTGAGCATGTCTTATATACCCATTGCCCCTTTCTGTCTCTGAACCCCTCATGTGTGTGGGATTCCCATGATTAAATTTGATTATTTTCCCTTGTTAATCTGTCTCATGTCCAGCCCAAAGAACCTTGAGGTAGAGGAAAACTGTTCTTCCCCTACACTTCCATCCCCTTTAACTTATGAAGTTTATAGAAATAGTCTTCATATATTCAATCAACATAACATGTTATTCTCACTTCAGTGTATCATATTTTTCTCTTAAGACATAAGCAATTTCATAGCCTTTTAAGCAGAAGTCTCCTCATACATATCTTCTGGGTACTGTATAAAGTGAGCATGTAATTTATTATGAAAACTGTTAACATTTTTGAACATGGGAAAGGTGACTATTAATAATTAGGAAAAAATGGCTTGTGATCAGACACTTTCTTTGGTAAACCAGAATGTGGTCACATTAGACACCGGGTTCTCTGTATGACCTGCTCATTCCTTTTGGCATCAATTCCCATCCTTACCCTATCAGAAGGCAGTGTCCCTCATGGCTACCTCTGTCCAGTAGGAACTATTTTCTCTGATGTTGAGCCCATTTCTTGTGATTTCCTATTTCATTTTTCTGCTGGTTCTCTTCGATGATCAGACACCTTAGGCCAGTTCCCAGTCTGTTGCCTGTAGATCCAAAGCATGCCCCACTGAGCACCTCAACACTCCTTCTCCTTCCCTTTCAGACTTAATTGCTTACCTAAAATAGACTGGTTTCCTGTACAATCCAGATGTTAGTTCTTCACAGGGGTCATTGTTTCTAAACCTAGTTTTCCTCCATGTTCCTCCTAGTTTCCTATTTATTCCTCCAGTACCAGAGAAAACCAGTTAAACCCAAACAAGCAAGGAGATGGCTCCACTGAGCCATGAAGCTAACCCAGTCAAGGATTAAAGACTGCACACAAAAGCAACTGCCCTCCTCTCCCTGTAGAAGTTGTTTCTGGCAAAGGAAAAATAACGAGAATTTTAATAACATATTAACTACTGATAACTGTTTTAAAACAGAAGAATATTTATAATTTTGCTTTCAAATTACAGCTTGTTCAAAGGTGTTTCAAATAAGAAGCTGGTGAGAAGAAATAAGCTGTAAAGACTAATAAACCAGTCCAATGAAGGCCAGTGGGGTGAAGAAATTAACATTTACTGATCACTCACTAAGGCCAAGCATTATCTTTTAAAAGGCAAAAAAGAGAGAAAGCATTAAATAGGTTAGCAAACAGGAGACAGGAAATGCAAAGGGGACAGCACAGATGTGTATATTACCCAAGATGTTCCTTTTTGTGATTGCTGCCTAAATTCTTGCTTTTTGGGCAAGTCATAGGAATTAGTGGCCAAGAGAAACCACATTCTTTCTACTTAAAGTTTTGATTATTGTGAGGATGAATGGGAGCCAGATATATTTCCAGGGTACCAGGACAACCCTCAAAATATGCATAATGAAGTTTCTACTTGATTTATAATGTAATAAAATTCAATAAGCTTTTAAAATTCTACAGAGTAGCCTGAAACCTCGGCAAAAGAGCAAATTGAGATCATGAGTAGTTCTAATACAAAATGCATCCTGACCTAGACTACATCAGGGAATATATGCAGAAATATTTTCTTCATTGTGTTAATTTTTATGTTTGTTCCCATCCTGGCCCTCAAACACAAACCTGATTTCCTGTTATAGGAATGAGTTATCTAAGTTACAAACTATTATTTTGATAATGAAGGTTATTTTTGAGAAGGCATGTCTTTTTGTTTCTGCATTAGCCAGGGAGGATTTTAAACGTTGATCTTATCAATGTGACAAGTTGCCATTTTAAAACAGCTAGGTCACCCATGCCAGAGGAACTGCCTTGCACACCTTATTCCTCAAATCTCTGGGATGTTTGAACTGGGGAAAATAACTCTTGGACTGAGCCACAGCAACCTTGTTTTTCAAACAACTGTACAAACCTAACAGGAAAGCAGATATCTCCACTATCAAAGGACTAAAGTTAAAGACATTCTTTAGAGTTAGTATCACCCCTTAATCTGAAACACCCCTCAGAAACACTGAGTTTCTACCTGCATCAGTGCTTTCCGAATAGCTATTTGTTTTTAAATCTCAAATAAATGCTTGTTGCCTCTCACTTTGGCCTTTCATTTTTAGGTTAACATCTTCCAAAGGAGAGGAAAAACATCATTTAGTGACAACTGATTAGCTGCTGACTCACCATCTCTAGGATTCAGGTAAAAGTCCCAATAGGGACAAGTCAGAGGTATGCTGTTTTAGAGCTGCAAGAAATCAAGTTAATCTGCCTAATTTATGTAACAATTGCAAGATAGCATGCTACTCACTATCTGTCATTTTTAGGAGTTTATTTAGAGGATTGAAAAAAATTCTGCTTTCTTTTAACCCAGATGCCACTTCACCAATTGAAAAAAAAGAAAAAATGACTTCTTGATGAGAAATGCCACAACCACCCTTGAAAATCAGAGCTATTTGGAAGCAGAGTTTCAAATATTTTTTAAAAAGTATGAGTGCCATTTCAAAGGGACACATAATTTGGTGTCCCTTTGTTGATCTGCTTTAAGCCTTACACATAAGCACTTAGTCAGTGAAGACATTAAATAGACCAGCTGTGAAACATTTTGAATACTGGCATCTTAAATTATTTTTTAATGCTCATAAAACCTTACCCGTGAGTTTGCTGGAATTTAGAGCTGTCTACTTCCTTCAGTTCATCAGATATCTAGTAGGAAGATGTAATCACAAAGCTAGAAAATGGTGAAACACTCCAGGATAGATGTCTTAGGCTAATCATAACACAGAAAATTTCTTCAAGGATTTGAGCACACAGCACTTCATAAGTATGACTACCAATTTTTTTAAATAAAGATTATGGATTTTCTGTGGGAAAATTAATGTCAGAGTTAACCTATTTTGTAAGAGAAAATGGTTATTTTGTCTCCTTTTTAAATCTAAATCAAGATATAGCCTTTCTCCCCATTCTTTACCTATGCACATTTAGTATTAGATGTTGGTAAAGCTGAGGCAGGAGATCGCCAGGAAGGAGGAAACCTTGGAGGTGCCCCAGGGCTAAGATAAAGGACATTGAACAGTTCAAAGACCCTATTCCATGACCAGTTGTCTTCTCTTTCTGGAAAAAACGCTGAACAATGGTGAATCATGAATGCACCTGCGCAGAAGATGCTACATGACCCCTGCTTTGTTACAATAGCATTATAATAAATTAACATTGTGAAACCCCTTTCTCCAGTGGCCAATCAAGGAAAATCATGAAAGATCACATGTGCAGTAGCTTGAAAGTAATATAACTACTTGTACATGCACAATAAAAGCCCACCAAAACTATCTGGGAAATATGTGTCCTATAGGAATACAATCCCTCCAGCCCCTGAGGTCAATCTCTGCCCAGTGTTGGCCTGCTCCCATGTTTTGTGGAGTGTACTATGGCTTAATAAGTATGTTCTCCCTATTTCTGCTACAAACTCTGTGTGTTTGGTTTGATTCTTTGTCCACAATCACCAAGAACCTGGTTACCTGTGCCCACCTGTGACAATATGTTAAAATTTGTCCCCAGTGAGATAGTATTTGGAGGTGGGGCCTTCAAGAGGTAATTAGTTCAGCAGGGTAGAGCCCTTAGAAATGATATTTTTAACAAGAGGTTAGGGAGCTCACTTTCTCACTCCCTGTCATGTGAGGATACAACTACAAGTCAACAGTCTGCAACCTGGAAGAGACCCCTTACCTGAACCTAACCATGCAGGCACCCAGATCTTGAACTATCAGCCTCCAGAACTGTGAGAAATGATGCTTGTTGTTTATAAGCCACCCACCCAGTCTACGGTATTTTGTCCAAACGCGACCTAGGACACATGGAGGACAGAGGTATGTGCTGCTTTATCCCATGTTTAGATTTCAATTCTTTCAGAACCAGTAGTTGGAATCAGTGTATGAAAAGTTCATTCACTTCATTTATTTAAAGATGCTTTGTTTACTTAAATTTGTGTTTATATATGTGTTGATAAACTGGTATTTTTGGTATGTTATAAGCTTTACAAAAATGCATTATTATGTAATATTAATTGCTTATATCTGCATTTTTTTAGATTTCTATCTCAATTACAGATTCCTTCTTGGATAAAGATCGTAATGTTTCTTAAAGCAATCAACAATATAGAAGACACACAAAACATGAGAGTTCACAGGTTAAAAATGACTGTGCATTTCATGAAAATTAAATCCAAGTGTATATCTAATGGCAGAAAATAGTTCACTTCACACTATATTTAAATAATTTATTTTGATTATTGGAAAACTAAATTAAATTGGACAACTAAAATAATTTTCAATGATTACATAAGAAAGTGTACAGTGTCAATCGTATTCTACTAATGAAAATATTCCATGAAACACTGTTAATAAAAAATATGCATTGATTTTCTTAAATTTTAAAAATATATTAACTGATATATTTTTTCTATATGGATATAAACACTCTATATGCTCTATATTAAAATTTAGAAATGAGCCCTGGCTGGCGTAGCTCAGTGGATTGAGCGTGGGCTGGGAACCAAAGTGTCCCAGGTTTGATTCCCAGCCAGGGTACATTCCTGGGTTGCAGGCCATAACCCCCAGCAACCGCACATTGATGTTTCTCTCTCTCTCTCTCTATCTCCCTCCCTTCCCTCTCTGAAAATAAATAAATAAAAATCTTAAAAAAAAAGAAAGTATGAGATTCTTTTAAAAAATTTAGAAATGTTTATTTAAACTTTAGGAGACAAAAATTATTAGACTGCATGCCAAGAACTCTAGGAGTGAGCAAGTCAGAGAGGGCCGGGGAAGGAAAGGGGACTCAAGTAGCAAGGCTTGTGAGTTGAGAAGGCTCACCAGAATGTGTGTCTGCTCATTCACATTAAGTTATAAACAAGTCTTTTCTACAATTTCTTACATTTGACTAATAATTCTTCATCAGGATGACAGGTCCAAAGGTTAGCTTGATGTAAATTTCTGTTGTATGCCTGCTCAACATATATCTATCTGTTCATCAGTATCCAAAAGGTAAGAAAATATATGTATGGATGAGGATGAATGAAACTCCGTTCATTGATTCCTTGAGTGCTCTCTTCTAGTTTCAGGAGTAGAGCACAATGAATAGATATTCATATAGGTTACATTATTTTAAACTCATGACTTGGTTGAAGATGGAGAAAGACTAACTGTAAGCTATACTAACCTCCTATCAGGACCAATCTGGAATTTACAACAGAATTGTAGAACAACCAACCAGAACAACCAACTGAACACTAGTGGGAGAGAAGCCTTACAACTATAGACAGACAGGAGAAAACATTTCAGCACAACATGATGGTAGGGAGTGTAGGGGAGGCTCAAGAGGGCTGGCTGGATTCCCATGGGTGGCAGCTGAAGTTCCAGAGGGATATTTCAGCAGCTGGGGTGTTTCCCCTGAGAAGTGTGTGGTCTAAACTGCAAGCAGGGCTCCCCAGCCCCTGCACCAAAGGTGGAAAGGAAGCCAAATAACATCTAGCTGTGAAAAGCATCAGGGTTTCTGTCTGCCAGAGAGAAATGGCTCAAGAAACAGAAAGCCTCTTAAAGAGCCAAAGTACAAAATTTCATTTGTAGACACTTACCCAGGATGCAGAGTCCAACTTATTTGGGACTCTGAACTTTGTGGACTAGTGTGACTTTTTCCTTCACCATACTAAGGATATGGTTCAATCTTTAATTTTTAAATAGATTTAATAGATTTAATAGATTGAATGGCCCCCCCATTCAGTTTTCTGGGCCTCCCAGTAAAGGGAGGGCAGAATGGATTGGAGATGCTTGAGGAGAGTCTGGGGTTGTAGGCTCTGTGGAGAAAACTGAAGGAACAGTAGCCAGGGTCCCTATTATGAGACATTCCCTGCACTGCAGGAGTCATTACTCTCAGGGAGAGCACTCCTCTCTGAATGGCATCAGCCTAAGGGGAAGTAATGCCCCAGCCCATAGGAATTACTCTGCCTCTACCCCATGGTGCCTAACCCAGGCTGCTGATTACAGCTTCATTAGATTAGTAACTGATCAGTCTAGAGGCGGATTAGTTTAGCAACTAAGGTGGAAAGTACACAGCAGCCAAAATGGGTAGACAAAGAAACAAATGAAAGAGAAGGTGAACTTTCCAGAAGAACTAGGGGAAATGGAAGCAAGACATTTATCAGATACAGACTTTAGAATAATGATTATAAGGATACTCAACAACATGGGAAAAGACAGAGAAACCATAAAAAAGGACCAGTCCGAAATAAAGAATGCAGTATCTGAAAAAAATAATACACTGGAAGGAATGAACAGTAGGTTTGATGAAGCAGAGGAGAGAATTAGTGTTTTGGAAGACAAGGTAGAAAAATAAAATCTTAGGCAGAGCAGCAGAAGAAAAAAAGAATTTTAAAAAATGGGGAGAGCTTAAGGAACATTTTGGACAACATAAAACATAACAAACTCCACATCATGGAAATGCCTGAAAGAGAAGAGAATGAGCAAGGGATTCAGAATCTATTAAAAAAATTAAAGATTGAACCATATCCTTAGTATGGTGAAGGAAAAAGTCACACTAGTCCACAAAGTTCAGAGTCCCAAATAAGTTGGACCCAAAGAGGCCTACACTGAAACGCATCATAATTAAAATGACCAGGCTTAAACACCAGGAGAGAATCTTCAAAGTCACAAGAGAAAAGCAGAGAGTTACCTACAAGGGAGCAGAGATTAGACTGGCATCTGATTACTCAACAGAAACACTTGAAGCTAGAAAGGAGTGGCATGAAATATTCAAGGTGATGAAAAGCAAGGACCTACAACCAAGGCTACTTTACCCAGAAAGGGTATCATTTAAAATTGAAGGAGAAATAAGGAGCTACCCAGACAAGAAAAAGCTAACAGAGTTTGTGGACACCAAACCAGTAATGCAACAAATGCTAAAGGGCTTGCTTTAAGAAGAAGAAAAAGAAAAACAAAGAGGAAAACAGTCTAACAATAAAATGGCACTAAAAACATATCTATCAATAATTAACTTAAAAGTAATGGCCTTAAATGTTCCAACAAAAAGACAGAGGGTTGATTAATGCATAAGAAAACAAGACTCAAATATATGCTGCCTCTAAAAGACCCATCTCATGTTAGAATATATACACAGGCTAAAAATAAAGGGTTGGAAAAAATATTTCATGCAAACAGAAAAGAAAAATAAGCTGCAGTAGCAGTACTTATATCCAACAAAATAGACTTTATAGCCAAAGCTACAGTAAGAGACAAAGAAGGATACTACATAATGATAAAAGGAAAAATCCAATAAGAGGGTATAACCCTAGTAAACATTTACACACTCAATATAGGAGCATGTAAATACATAAAACAAATCTTGGAGGGATATTGAAGGGAGACTTCAACATACAGTCATAGTTGGGGATTTTAACACCTCATTGACTTCAACGGATAGATCTTCCAGTCAGAAAATCAGCAAAGAGACAGTGATCTTAAATGACACACTAGATCAAATGGACTCAATTGATACTTTTAGAGCATTTCATCCCAAAGCAGCAGAATATACATACTTTTCAAGTGCACAAAGAACATTTTCTAGGATAGACCACATGTTAGGACACAAAACAAGTCACAATAAATTTAAGAAGACTGAAATCATATCAAGCATATTCTCCCATCACAATGTAATGACACTAGAAATCAATCACAAGAACACTGACAAAAATACAAAGACATGGAAGCTAAATAACATGTTATTGAACAATAAATACGTTAATAATGAGATCAAGGAAGAAATCAAAAGATACCTTGAAACAAACGAAAATGAGGACACAACAAGCCAGAATCTGTAGGACCCTGGGAAAGCAATCCTAAGAGGAATATTCATAACATTATATGCATATCTAAAAGGAAAAGAAAAGAAAAGAAAGAGCTCAAATAAATGACCTAACTTCACACATAAAGAAACATGAAAAAGAATAACAAGTAAATCCCAGAGTAAGTAGAAGGCATGGAAATAATAAAGATTAGAGCAGAAATAAATGAAATAGAGTCTAAAAAAAGGATACAAAAGATTAATGAATGAATCCAAAAGCTAGTTATTTCAAAAGATCAACAAGGTAGATAACCTTTAACCACACTCATCAAGAAAAAAAGAAGGACCCAAATAAATAAAATCATAAATGAAAGAAGAGAACTAACAACTGACCCCAAAGAAATACACAAGATTGTAAGAAAATATTAGGAACAACTATATGCTAACAAACTGGACAAAGTGGATGAAATGTATAAAGTCCTAGAAACGGGAAATCTTCCAAAAAGAAGTCAGGAAGAATCAGGGAATCTGACCGAGTGAAATTGAGGCAGTAATCAAAAAAAAAAAAAATCCCCAAAAAAGCCCTGGGCCAGATGGCTTCATAGGTCAATTTTACCAAACATTCTGAGAAGAAATAACACCTCTCTTTCTCAAAATATTTCATAAAATTCAAGGGAAGGGAAGGCTCCTAAACACATTTATGAGGCCAGCATTATCCTATTTCTAAAACCAGATAAAGATACTACAAAGAATGAAAATTATAGGTCAGTATCCCTGAAGAACATAGATGCTAACATTCTCAATAAAATATTAGCAAACCAAACACAACAATGCATCAAAAAGATCACACACCATAATCAAAGTGGGATTTGTTCCAGGAATGCAAGGTTGGTACAACATTTGCAAATCAGTAAATGAGATTCCCCACATAAACCAAATGAAGGATGAAAACCACATGATCATATCAATATATTCAGAGAAAGATTTTGATAAAATGCAGCACCCGCTGGTGATCAAAACTCTCAGCAAAGTTGGAATAGAGGGAACACACATAAGTATAATGAAGGCTATATATGACAAACCAACTGCCAGCATCATACTCAACAGGCAAAAACTACACATGTTCCCCTTAAAATCAGGAATGACAGGAATGTCCACTTTCACCTCTCTTATTCAACATAGTACTGGAATTCCTAGCCACAGCAATCAGACAAAAAGAAAAACAAGACCCCCAAATTGGAAATGAAGAAGTAAAACTGTCTTTATTTGCAGATGACATGTCTTTTGTACATAGAGAACACAAAAGATTCCACCAAGAAACTATTAGATCTGATAAATGCATTCATCAGGTAGAAGGATACAACATTGATATTCAGCAATCAGTTGAATTTTTCTATGCCAATAACAAACTAACAGAAAGAAAAATTAAGAAAATGATCCCATTCACAATTGCTTCAAAAAGAATAAAATACCGAAGAATAAACCTAACCAAGGATGTAAAAGACCTGTACTTGGAAAATTATATGATACTGAAGAAAGAAACTGATGAGGATAAAAATAAGTGGAAGCACATATCATGTTCATGCCATGTTCAGGAAGAAGTAACATCATTGAAATGTCCATACTATCCAAAGCAATCTGTAGATGCAATGAAATTCCTATCAAGATTCCAATGATGTATTTCATTGGAAACTAGACTAACTATTCATTGAACTAGAATGAATATTTCAAAAGTTTACAAGGAACCACAAAATGCCCTGCATAACAACAGCAATCCTGAGAAAGAACAAAGTTGGAGGAATTGTGCTACCTAATATGAAACTATCCTATAAGGCCATGGTAATCAAAACAGCCTGGTACTGGCTTAAAAACATCCACATAGATCAATGGAACAGAATAGTAAGTCCAGAAATAAACCCATAATTTATAGTCAATTAATATTCAACAAAGGAAGCAAGCACTAAACATTGTTTATTCAATAAATGGTGTTGTGGAAATTGGACAGATACTTGCAGAAAAAATGAAACTATGCCACCTTCTTACACCATACACAAGAATAAATTCAAAATGGATCAAAGAC
Source organism: Phyllostomus discolor (assembly GCF_004126475.2). Classification (NCBI taxonomy): domain Eukaryota; kingdom Metazoa; phylum Chordata; class Mammalia; order Chiroptera; family Phyllostomidae; genus Phyllostomus; species Phyllostomus discolor. The sequence continues at coordinate 97,883,122 of NC_040903.2, forward strand.
TTAAATGTTAGATCAAAAATCATGAAAATCCTAGAAGAAAACATAGGCAGCAAAACCTCAGACATTGTTCATAGCAATTTTTTATAAGATATATTTCTCCAGGCAAGGGAAACAAAAGGAAAAAAAATAATAAATGGGACTACATCAAACTAAAAAGTTTTTGCACAGCAAAGGAAACCGTTAACAAAATAAAAAGACAACACACAAAATGGAGAACATATTTGCTGATACATTTGATAGGGGATTAATATCCAAAATTTATTAAGAACTTACAAAATTTAACACCAAAAAAACAAACAACCCAATTTTAAAGTGGGCAAAGAACCTGAACAGACACTTTTCCAAAGAGGACAGAGTATCAACAGACATATGAAAAGATGCACAATATCACTAATCAAAGAAATGCAAATTAAAACCATAATGAAATACCTTTTCACACCTGTCAGAATGGCTGTCAATAAATCAACAAACAAGTGTTGATGAGGATGTGGAAAAAGGGGAACCCTTTTGCACTGATGGTGGTAATGCAGATTGGTGTAGCCACTGTGGAAAGCAGTACAGATATCACAAAAAAAAATGGACCTACCTTTTGAGTCAGTGATCCCACTTCTGGGAATATATCTGAAGGAATCCAAAACACCAAATTCAAAAGAATATAAGCACCCCTATGTTTATTGCAGAATTATTTACAATAACCAAGATATGGAAGCAGCCCAAGAATCCATCAACAGATGGGTGGATAAACCAACTATGGGGCATTTACATATTGGAATTCTACTTGGCTGTAAAAAAAGAAGAAAATTTTACCTTTTGCAACAGTACAGGTGGCCCTGGAGAACATTATGCTAAGTGAAATAAGCCAGTCAGAGAAAGACAAATACCATATGATTTCACTATGTGGAATCTAATGAACTAACTGAACTAACAAGCAAAACAGAGACAGACTCATAGATGGAGAGCGGATGACAGCTAAGTTGGGGAGGGAAGTTAGGAGGCATAGGGACTGAGGAAAAAGGACTCATGGACATGGACAACAGAGTGGTGATTGCTGGGGGGAGGTGGATATAAGGGGAATAAGTGGTAATGGAAGTAAATACAATGAAGATTAATAAGAAATAATTAAAAAATTGAATCATGGCTTGCTTTAAAAAAAGAAACTCCACTTGTCATCTCTTTATTTCCTAAAAATGATATACCCAATAATACGATAGTACCATATAATTTGCATGTATAAGAACATCAGAAGTCTCATGCCAAGTCAAAAGAGAGTTCCCACTATCTCAGAATGCTAGGATGGGGACCAGAACAGGAATGTTTTTCCTTAATCACAAGACAGCTTTAAGTCATATATGAAAGGCAGAGTTTCTATCATTGCATTCTAGGTTTCCTTCAGAAAAGTGGAGTCATTAGAAAATTAAGAAACATTTACCATTTTGTCCCAGACCGTGTGTTGCCTATAATAAAGCAAACATTTCACAATGGCATATGATTCTCTAGACTGCTGCAAAATTCTCCCAGATGTCTTTCATACAGTTAAAACAATCTGGTAACATCTATTCCAACTTGGCAAAATTAAAACCATATTCTATTTGAATATGTCTCTCGGAAAAGATTCAGTTTCCCTAAACTGCCATCTGTAATGAGAGTTCCAGGGGATGCTGAAAAAGCATTATCAATGATGTATAGAAAAGAAAAGAAAATGTCTTGAAAGCAGATTTAAATAAAATATGCTCAGGGGGCAAACTGCATTTAGCAACACATGTGATTCTAAGCATATATCCCTGAACTGGGATTACAGTCTTGCAGGCTCCAAGGCAATAATACTTAAGAGCATAAGAGAAGCCTTAAACATGAAGGGTGAATATGTCTAATACCATTGCATTTAGAGGTTCAAATATGAAGCTGTAATTGGATGTATTATTTTGACAAAAAGGTAATCAAAGCCTCAAGAAAAGATTTGGTAGACGCAAATGGGAAAAGTACTTTAAGTAAGTATTAAAAGCAGTTGAAAAAAATTATATATCATGTTTAATACAGATACAGTTCTTACCTGCATTAGTAATAAACACCTGAAAACTATCCATTAATACTTCTAGAATGGAATTATTTTCCTTGGCAATGTAATTAGCCAAGGAATCTTAACAGTAAAAAGAAGATTGCACTGAAATGAGTAATTCAAGTAGCATCTAACACCAAAATGGTGTTTAGCATCAATAATTCATTCAGCTTACTGAAGTACTAATATTCCTTACTTTATGAGAATCATGTATGAAAATCCTAATGACTTTGAAAAGCTGACTGTTAGAAAGATGAGGTCTGTGCAGAAGGTATCCAGCCATGCAATATGAAAAATAGAGACATTTATTGGAGAAGATACAAGACACAATAAATGTACATAGGACAATGACACCTCAGTCCATTTCAGAGTAGGTACCTTGGGACCTCACACAGTTCTCCCAACCACCATCAGCTGCCTCTTTGTATTTTCCTGAATATCATTGATGGTCTGAAATCTCTTCCCTCTGAAAGATAATTTTAGTTTTGGGAAAGCCAGAAGTCACAGGGTGCCAAATTGGGGCTGTTAGGGGGACTGAGTCCCCTGGGTGATTTGATGTTTCCCCAAAAATCTTTCCACGAGATGTGATGCATGAGTGGGTACATTGTCATGATGAAGCTGCCAGTTACCATTTGCCCATAGCTGCGGGCTTCTGAATCATCTGAATAGCTTCCACAGAGAAATGTTCAAGCTTAATGCAAAATTTGATGCAGATCTGTTGTTATGCTCACTCATTTTGAATGTGACAGTCACACAATATACACGCTCACTCAACAGTATCTACCACCCCCACTGATTAATATAGTAAAGTCGTCATGGTTCACACATGCGCATTCCAGTCCACTCTACTTGGCTGTCAGGTTACATAGATGATGTGCAAACTGTTCTCATATATTAACAATGGCTGGAATTTTTCTGGACAGACCTTGTATACATTTCAACTTAGAGTTTACCCTAATTACTGACAAGCACCTGGTGAAATAGGCATCAGATTTCTATGAGGGCCAATTGAAAGGGATCTTAGAACTTTCTTTAAACTGTGAAAATATAGCAAAATTAATTTAGAGTTGCATATGTAACACACTACAGGGTTCACTTGTTCATTTCAATTGTAGGATTAGGATTAGCCCCTTAGGTTATTAGAAAAGTGCTAAATAATGAAAGATTATGCACTATAATAAGTGCATAACATCTTGTTTCCTCCAAGATGGAGTATAAATAGGTAAAATGTACTTAATTTTAACAGTAGGTTTGGATCTTCTCATTCTCATACAGGGAGTGTATTCTTACAATGTGCGTATTTAACATTTTATTTGTGGATGAACCCTATAAATAAGTTGCAATTTCATTGTTCCATAATACTTTGTTCAAGCGCATACCATTTGGATCTTGAAGTAAAAATGTATAGAGCTGGGAAAGACTATACATGTCAGTGTTCTTTGGTATAAATTTATAATTAAATGCTTCTGATAAATTAGGAATATAAAAATATTTGCAGATTTTGGAACAAAAGGAATAATGTTATTTGCCTAATGACAGATATGACTTCTTTTTCAGAAAGCAGTATTTCTTTTCTTCATACATCTCTGAAATTGTGACGACCATTTCACAGTAAGTGACAACCACACTTCACAATAAGAGGAGAATCATCAATCGGGGGAAAAGTCACCTCACAGCAACTAACAAGCTTGTTTAAGTTTTGCAGTTTTCTAAGAAGCAGACACTTTTTTACACATTTTTAGTAAGCACTGAAGCTTCCTTTTACATATATATATATTCCATTGGCTATAGCTCAGGACAAAAACCTATTGGGTTGGCCAAAAGTTTGTGTGTTTTTCCATAAACTACAAGACACATTTTTAATTTTCACCAATAACTTTATTGATTTGGATATTTTGAGTATACCAGCTATCTCCCAGGTGCTATAACACTGCTTGTTCTCAATTAACGTCTTGATTTGATTGCAATCAACTTCAGCTGGTCTACCTGATTGTGGACAATTGTCCTACAAGAAATTTCCAGCACAAAACTTTGCAAACCACTCTTGACAAGTTTGATCAGTCACAGCACCTTCTCCATACACTGCACAAATCTTTTTCTGTGGTTCCATTGTGTTTTTACCGTTCATGAAATAATAAAGCATAATATGACAAAAATGTTGCTTATTTTCTTCCATCTTCAATATTAAAATGACACAAAAATTCACCTATTTTGATAAGTTTTTAAATGCACACTTATATGACAGCTGTCACAATACAATCTAACAAAATTGTTTCAAATGAAGTTAAAGACAAATAAATGCCACTAGAGCCATCTTACAGAGATTTTGGCCAATCCAAATACCTCAAGCTATGGCTTTAGCTATTTTATCAAATCTCTATCTCTATCTCTATCTCTATCTATTACTCTAGCTGAATATGTGCCATTAAAATCAAGAATTTTCCATTCAGTTGCAGCCATTTCCAGTACAGACAGAAAATGTATTACTAGTAAATACATATCTGTACCACTGAATTAGAAAACAGTGAAATAGTAACACCTAATGCTTGTGGAAAAAGGATGTCTTGATATTTACTCCAGTAATGTTAATTTTGAGAATATAAATAATTAGACATATATAACATGTTATATATAATTAGCAAAAAATCAAGAGTACTAAATATATCATTATCATTTCAACTATATAATGGTGGGGTTGATATCTCAAAGAATTACGTTGGACTAGTGGGAAAATGGGTAACATTTTTTTTCTCTTCTGCCACTAAAAAACTTTCATAAAAATATTACAGAAATATAGTTTAAAATACATTTTACCAAACATTTACTCAAGGTTATTATTTTGTGTAAATACCCTTCATTAAAATATTCAAATAGTGAGACTTCTTTAAAAAGCTTCATTTTTTTGTTGATATTATTCTGTTTGTTTTTGTAAAGTTGCAAGGATGAAATAAAGTGTTATTCATCCAACCTTAAGTTCAATTACATCAGATGGATGGCACTAAACTTTTCAAAGTGCCTGCCTTTTGCAGCATATCGGGGATAACTCAAGCAAATTACATAGCAGTGTATCTTGAGCAGTGTAACAGGCAGAGAGTCATATTTCCAGCAGCTTGGCTATTTTTACTGAAACAAATATGTCTATTGTGACAAAGTTCATAGGAGGAAAAATACATAGACTCTCACCCATGGCAAAATTATATGCAGGAATTTTTCCTAAATGACAGATTGTAACAAGATACACTATGCAACACAAGATCTTAGTGTACAAAAGGACAAAGAACTATGAATAATACCTATTATTTTTAATTGAAAAGATCAGATAAGCTGGGAAGTGAAAATAAGCAAACATATTTTCAATTGATTCTATCATACCTCCTCTCCTCCAAAATGTATATCCAGAACGAAAAAGTCAGTCTTAATCAAAGGCAAGAGACATAGCCCTAAACCATCCCTGTCTCTTATCTGCTGCTCATTAGCTGACGGGAAAGTTCATTCATTGTGCTGAATCTGTTTCCTGGTTTGCGATGATGAAAATAACAAAACCAACATAATTTATAGAATAGCTGGGAACAGTGATGGAATACAGGATGCATAAATGAATAAGAACTAAAATAAATAAAGGACAGTGGGCAGAAGTCCTTACATTGGACATCTCTTTATTATGTTGGGTGTGATTTGTTTTATTCATCTGCATTTCTTACTAAAAGTTATGTTCCTTTTAAAATATTAATCTATTTAGAGTTGCAACCAGACTAGTCTGCTGACAGATGAAGGACTAGTCTGTTGACAGGAAAGGAAGTGTGTGGGACAGCAGCATCAAACCATGGGCACCTTGAAATACTGAGTCAAGATAATCTTGGCTGGCAGTTGAAAAAACCAAGAACTGTGAAATGTACTAGGAATTGAGAATTCAATAAAAAGGAAAATTGGTAATTATATCAGGAATGCTGTAAGAATGTTAAGGAACTCTCATTTCAAAGCAACTGAGACCCATAACTTCAATAGCTTCAAAATCCCTATGACCACTGAATTGACATGGTCTAATTTCTTTGTTCCTCTTAGCCTGACACTCTACCAGTCTGTGAATGCTACAAACAGTGAGCAGGAATTTAATTTAAGGAATATTGTAATATAATATTTTTGTTTCTCCACAGCAAAATCAAATTTAATTTATATGTGAATAGCTTATTTGAATGACATTGTGCAATTTCTTAATTTTGAGCAATCTAGTTACCAAATATTTAGGACTATAAATTGCACCAAACCATAAGACGCACCCAGGTTTTAGAGGAGGAAAGTAGAAAAAAAATTTTGAAGTAAAAAATGTGCTAAAATATTTAATAACATAAATAACATAGGCCACTGGTCCCCCCCACCACAGCGAGCCAGGTAAGCTACATTCAGACTATTAGACTCCCCTGCTTTGCCTCCCAAATTTGGAGGGGGAGTGTGTCTCATAGTCTGAAAAATATGGTAACATTTTTAAGCTCCTCAACTCCATTGACTACAAAAAGAAAAATGTATGACTGAGGGTGATGTGAGATACATAAGCAAACTGCCTAGCACAATGCTGATGCATAGTATGGGATCTTATTTGTCTCATATACTTCAGTCTTTTATACTTTTGCAAACACAAGTTATGAATCTTTGTCATTTTAAAATTAGTTTTACTCTTCCATTGACACTAATATTTAGCAGCAATTGTTCTTTTTCCTATATCATTAACTTTCTACCCATAGCTACTCTCTATTACTAATTTTTCAAACTGTAGACTATTTCTTCTAAAAATTATTTTTAACAGAATGGTCAAATTGTAAAATTTCATCAAATTTTTGGAAAAATGAGAAACAGACTAGATTAGCACTACCTAAATTTTTTTGAAGAACATTTCATTGTTTTATTAATGCTGTTTCCTTTTTTAATTTCTAGAATATTTTAGATTTTAAATCAATTTTAACTTTGCCATTTCCTATTTGCTTCTATAATTTGTTTGATTCCTAGACTTCAGATAATTTTATAGTTTTATTTTCTTCTCCATTTTTTCATCACTGCTTACTGTGGCACTCATTTGATATTTAAGTTAACTGTTTCATGTTTCCACCCCTGGTCTGTTTGGCCTCTAGAACTTTCTCCAGTAAATTATACACCAAAACCCATACTCCTTTTTCCTCCTTTTCTTCCAATGTTGCATCTGCCAAATTGTGTATTTTAATAATATGATATTATCTTGATTTATTCTCTCAAGGTTTCCTTAACAAATGTAAGACCAAGAACTATGATACATATGAATATTATTCAGTCCTTCAAACATTCAATGAATGCCCATACACTTTGCTGCATTCTGAGCATATAAGGATGGCAAGGCCCTATCATTAAGGAGCTCATCAATGAGAAAGGAGCTCAAGTTACATTTAAGTGTGGATATGTGAGCAAACGAGAAGGGCATGTAAGCCCAAGCTTCTTGGTGGGAGTAAGGCCTGGTTAAACTACAAATCCTCAAGTTTATTTCTTATAGATCTTAAAATAGTTCTAGATATAGCTGAAATAGTTGGGAAGTGAAATGGAATAAAATTATTCAAAAACATCTCTAGCCCAATCGCTCATCTTTGTTTCATCAACTAAGTAAAAGAATTTTGTTATACTTTGTGATGTTTATTTGGCTTAGTGGTATCCTCCCTTTTGACAGCTCCCATACCCAGTATTAGACCGACTATGATAAATTTATTAGTGATTTGAAATATATAGAGAGTATGTAAGTATTGTACTCAAAAACATTTTATCAACACAAATATACACAGGTGGGCACAGAAGTACATTTACAGTTGTTCATATAGAAAAAGACACGCAGATTATGATTATTGCAAAAGCTTTATTAATTTAAAAGAGTGCCATAATGGCACAGTGTCCTTAGGTACAATCTTGTAAGTGTTCAAATTGTCGGCCTTCATTACTTACATATTTTTGTAGTCCCTGAAAATCAGTAAACAAACCTGGACTTGCAGTGACCTGTTTGGGTTAGACCTCCTACCTCCTGAGGTGGTTGATTTCAAACCTGCTTTTGCCAGTCCCTATATTTAAGATGTTTAAAAAATACTTGTTTTCTGAACTTTTAGATAAGAGACTTAGATTTTTTCCTCTTTAGCTCTTCATTACTCTTATAATACTCAGCCATAATCTTCCATGTACTTCTAAAGCTGGAGCAGAGCATCAAACTCATTTTCACTGGGGGCCACATCAGCCTCACAGTTGCCTTCAAAGGGCCGAATGTAATTTGAAGACTATATAAATGTAACTACTCCAGAATAGTTAAGCAAGAGTTTGTCACACCTGCTGGGTAGAAACAAGGTACCAGACCGGATAAAATAAGGTGGAGGGCTAGATTTTTGCCACCTGTGTTCTAAAGATTAAGTTTTATTTAGTATCCTTAGATGAAAGGAGTGTTCATGAAAAAAATGAAAAAAATGAAAAAAAGGACGTGGTAACGGATGTGACATGGTGTGTGAAGCCCCGGCTGGCTCTGAGGAACCACAATGTGCTCACCTCCAGGGCAGAGGAGAAAGGGACTACTCTGATACGTGTTTGTATCACAGGACTGGCTGTCCTGACCCCGCAAGTCTGCGGGCCACCACGGGCCAAACAATGCAGAAACAGGACCTATTGTTTTTATTATGGTGTTGATACTGGGCAAAGAAGAGCTGTGGTGTTCTGCTGTGCAGTTCTAACCTTACTGCTCTTTAATTTCTAAATCTGATGTAGTAGGGGAAAAATATGTTCATGCGATTAGATTTTGCTTCACGTCCTAACTGTATTGTTTACTATGCAGACTTCAACAAATCACTCAATCTTTTTGAAGTTCAGTTTTATTATAGGTTAAATAGAAGTATTAATGTGCACTTCTCAATTCTATTATAAAAATCAAACAATAAACCTAGAGCATTCATCAGAACTCTTGTCAAAGAGTAGGAACTCAGTAAATAATGGTTCTTGTTATTAAAATGATCTGTTTTTGTCTGCCCTCCTCATTTGAGTGCAGTCCATCTGGTTAACCCTTGTAGCAGTCAAGCTCAGGCTGGTAACCAGAGAGGAGGGGGATAACAGAAAAGAGGAAGGGTCATCAAGAAACATGTATAAGGGACCCATGGAAAAAGCCAAAGTGGAGTAGGTTTGAGGGTGGGAGGTGGGGATGGGTGGGGCCAGGGGAGAGGTAGGGAGAAAAATGGAGACAATTGTACTTGAACAGACATTGTAATAGAAAATAATAAAGTAAAATAAAAATTTTTTAAAAGAAAAAATTGTAAAGATAATTTATTGTGAAATGGAACATGAACATTTTAAATATATAATGTTTTATTTTCAATGTATTTGTATATATACACATCTACGCACATACACATAACATATATAGCACACCCATATACACACATCTGTCATCTCTGGTTTTTTAACTCCACCCATAATTCAGGAACAAAATTTGTATTTTTTTTTCTAATTCTACGTCTTTGTCTATCTTTGTATCATGTTAACTACTTAAATAGTTTTAGTAAATTACTCTAAGCATAGGAATCTCGATTGATAAAAGAACAAAAGAATAAAGGGAAAACTACTAAATTATATGAAATGCCTTATAGAATCAATGAAATATCCAAAATATCCAAAAATTTTAGGACAAATTAATTTCAGCTACATGCCTAATTTAGCAATAGTATGGATACCTGTTCCTTTTAAAACATTTTTCTTCAAGGTGAAATACTTACTTACTGGCATTTAAGTTATACCACCATTATTTTCCTATATCTATGCAACATGGCAATACATTGTGATAAAGACAAACATGTAGGATTGCCCAGACAAACGTGGCAGAATAGTAAAGCTTGTATCTTTCTGGCAGCTCTCCATAGAGTAGGGGACTGGGTAAGGAATGGGAGGCTAATCTTCATTACGTATTATAGGATATTGTCACACTCACACTATACGTCTGTCTCATTGACCTGACAGGAGAGTAATTACTGCTGAGAGAAACCTTTTCTGCAATATATGCAATTAATTTGCTGCCTGAGAAAAGGAAAGTAGCCTGCCACTTTAATAATATGTAAGTATACCTAATCTCTTTCTTTTCTGTTCCTAATGTGTCCTAAATACGAGAAAGAAAAGGATTTGAAAGTACTTACAGCTGTCTATTCTTATGTAAATCATGCATGGGCCTGTAATATTCTATCTTAAAGTGACTGGCATGAAGTAATACCATAAATAATAGAGTATGGAGCAAGTGGAAAATTGCTTTTAAGATTATTTCAGGAAATGCGAAAAAAAGCATTTCTCTTATCAGGAAGGAATTATTCTGTTACTAAATCTTCAAGGGCACACAATTTTATTCAATTTGAATTCTACCTATATTTTTAAACCAAATCACAATTACTCCTCTCCAGATTCTTGATTAAGTGCTATTTAGCCATATGTATTTCTTAGTCTTTTATTTTTAGCTCCCCTTTTTTATCATGCATAGTAACCTGATTACACATAATGCTATATTTTCTGTTCTCCAATGGCCTTCAAGTTTTCAAAATTCATCAGTTCTACACATGTCTGTGCAGCTCCCCTCCCCCCATACTTCACTGTTCAAACATTAACAAGTGAGCTCATAGCTTGGCTTACTTTTAAATCAAATAAATGGCATTTTAAAAAGGATGGGGAGAAATAATTGTTTTATGTTTGCTTACAGTCAAGAATATAACTTTCAATATTTGCTGTGAATTAGCACCAGGAAGGTTTAATAACACATTAAGAATTCTTAAAAAACTTCCTTCATGTGATTTTTCTCAGGTTAGTCTTTACATTGCAGGAGGGAGTGCTCAGCCCGGTGATGTGCCTGCTGTGTCGGAGACCTGGAACAGAGCAGTTTTAAAGCCCTCCCTTTCTGTACAAATAACTTTCTTTAATGACAGTCATGACACAAAGTCAATATTAATAAACGCCAAAAAAGAAATGCAGCTAGTTAAGTCGTTATACTGAACTTCATAAATATGACTATGTTAAAAAGTCATGTTTCAGGAAACATAATGTTTATTTATTAAGAGTCTACAAAAGATACAATTTAGGTAACTACTAAATTGTACTCTCATGTAACATTTTTTTATTAGTGCATTAGTTTTAAAACATACATTTTAGTATAAAAATAAGGTTCAGAATTGAAGATAGTAAAATGTATAAACTACAATTTGTGAGAGGGAAAAGAATTTGCTACTTCAAAATATGCGTTTTTGGGATATCAATTATGTTAAATTGGTTATTTTTAAGAAAAAGACTCCAGAAAAACTTCCCATCTTCCCCCTAGAATCTGCTTGAGAAAGAGAGGGGTCAGTTTACCAGGAAGGAGTGGGGAGAAGGGGAGGAGCCTAGCAAGGCCCATCGGTGTCCCCTCTGTGTCTGATGGTTACAGATGGCCCAGCATACATTTATTTACCAAACATTTGCTTTTCCATTGCCTCCTGATCACTGAAGTCCCAAACCACACCCCCACCTTCTCCTTAACTCAAGATGGCATATGTATGTACACACATATATATGTATATATATGGCATATATATGTGTGTGTGTATATATATATATGCCATGGTTCACAAATTTATCCTCTAGTCTCACATTCTTATGGCATCTGTGTGTGTAAGTATATAATAAATTTGGTTATTTTGCTTTGTTAGTTTTCTTCATGTCAATTTGATTATTGGTCTAGCAACAGGAATACAAAAATATACCCCCCAAAAATATATGCTCCACAGTTCTCACTCCATTTGTTTAAGTCTTGATTGAAAATAAATATGCCAAATGTTTACTTCAAATGACAGCACTGAAGTAACACAAGGCCCATTCTTTCATCTTTGCAATAACTATGCTCTCATTGCTTATTTTGAATTTAGTGTTCAGTATATTACTATGTAATGCCATAGGAGTTAGAAACACAAGTTTCTAACTCACTGGATAAAACTGAACTGTTAATCTGTGTGTTTTAACTTCACCTGGAAGTTCTCTCAATTAACTTTTATTTAAAAATAAAATGTTTATTAAAGGATGAGTACTAAAATGTAATAATAAAAATGTTTAAAAGTACATGTGTGTAAAATGTAAAACTTAGTCATAACCTACAGTTACTAAATTAGAATTTAGGCCCACAAGAAATCTTTTCAGGGAGGAGTCCTACCACTAACATTGTTTGCCTATGGCAATAGTAAATACAATAACTTTCAGTCATTTTTTTATTGTTTTCAGTGCCCTTACAGCCAACGTACCCCCATTGATTAGCCTATGAACTTATGGCAGTTACGGTACCAGCTTCCATGCCCTCTGACAAGTATGAATGCCATATTGTAAACAGGACTGTAAAAGCAAATATAGAAAGTGTTTTTATTTTGCCTTGTTTTATTTTTCCTTATTGTTTTAATGAGGTCTAAAATTTTTATGCCCAGAAAACTTGTTTTGGGGTAACCCATTTAAACTGGCCTTTTGAAGAGCAATTTATTGTTTTTAAAAATGATACTATAAAAAGCTACATTTGATACCTTTACTCAGATCAGCTAGAAAATGAATAAGAGTTTCCAAAGGGAAGAGTCTGATATGATAGAATTATAAAAGGTTAGAATTACTGACACTTTTCCAATGTGTTTATCCACACAATTAAATATTTTTGACAGAACATAAATAATAGGCATCCAAATTACTGATATAACAAAACAGTCAATCCGTAGTGTGGTGTGCTGATTCTATTTGGGACAATTAAACTTCACTCTCTAGAGTCTTAGGTCCAACTGAAGTTCTTTTTATTTGTTGGTTACCTACAACTTATTTAAAAATATTTTGAATCAATCCATAAATACCAAATATGCTTTCTGCAATTTCTGACATACTTTTCACTCATAGTATGAATCCTTTATAAGATTAATAATCATTTACAAGAAAATACCTTTCCCCCCAAAGCACAAGACTACACTTCACCAGGAACACTTATGATAAGTATCTTGGATTTAGCAGGCATAAGAAACTAATATCTATAATGTCGCTCAGTTTCATATTAACAAAAAAAACTACACAGTATTCTTCAATGTGACCTTCACTAAATCTCTGAGGGAAAAAAATCTAAAACTTTATCATAAATGACAAAAATATTTCTCTGCTTAATATCATTAAATTTAATAGTTCACATTAAATATAAGGTTAAATATGTGATTATTTTAAATAACTTATTATTATAAATGATTCTAATTAATTATTCTTACTTTTAGCCAGTATGTTTAGACTTTTGGTTTAAACCTACACCTATGAATTATGTATTCTAATGAAGTAAATTCATAAAATCCCCCAATCTTTGTGCTATGTGAGTTATTTCTAATATTAAAAAGTTTGATATATTCTACAAAATAACACAAACTTATATTTGAATATATTTAAATATCATTTATATTTTCTAAGTTTTTATCATTCCTGACTTTAAATGTTGGTTTCTTTCCATGCCTTCAGTATCTTGCCCAATCAACATAATGTTGAATAATTCTCAGTGAAGTATATGTTACAGCTTTTAATCTCATTTCCTACTCTGATCAAACAGTTCACAGTAGTCCTTAGCAAACACTCTGTCTGGGGTTTTGGTTTGTTTGATTCATTTTTATTCTTAGATATGTCTTTTTATCAACTACACTCTTACAGAAAATTATAACATGGAAAACCAGCGCAATCATAACGGCTACTGTTTACATAGTTAGTTGTAAGGGGGCATAATTCCACAAGACTTCTGATTTCATATCCCTATTAAAAACTAAACACTTGTGTCCACCAAAACTGGTATGTTCAAACCCTAACCCCAATGTAGCGGTATTTAGAAGTGAGAACTTTGGAGGGAATTAGGGTTAGATCAGGTCATAAAGGTGGGCCCTCATTACAGAATTAGTGCTTTTAGGAGAAGAGGAAAAGTCAGGAGACCTTGCTCTCTTTCTCCCTGTGTGCACCCACCAGTAAAAGGCCTTGTGAGGACATATGGAGAGAACAGCCATCTAGAAACCAGAAGGAAAGCTCTCACCAGTCACTGAATCTGCCAACATCTTAGACTTTCAGCCTGCAGAAATGTAATAAGTGTCTGTGCTTTAAGCCATTCAATTTATGATATTTTGCTATATTAGTTCAAGCAGACTAATATATTCCCTAAAAACACACCCACCCCAAGATGAAAACCACTAAACTCATTCTAGTTTTTGTATTTTCAAAAACATGTCTGTTTTTTATTATAAAATGGCCATATGCTTGTTATTAAAAGTGAAATACTACCAAATTATATAAAACAGAATTTAAACATTCTAATATAACCTAAAAACAATATTAATTATACTAGAATTTCTATGCATGTATATTATATACAATGTTATTCTATATGCAGTTCTCCCCACTTAATTTTATAAATGCATCTATGTAAAAATATATTATAGATATAATACAAGGTCTGTCCAGAAAAAGTTTAACTATTGTTAATACAGAGAGAACTAGTCAGTGTGGGTGTTAGACATTGTTGAGTGAGCATGTGTACTGTGTGGCTGTCACATTCAAAAGGTATGAGCGAGTAAAGCAACAAATCTGCACCATATTTTGCATTAAGCTTGAACATTCCTCCACAGAAACTACTGGGATGATTCAGAAGGCTGCAGCTATGGGTGATTGGCAGCTTCATCATGACCAACACACACACTCATGTATCACGTCTTGTGCAGAGTTTTTCTGCAAAGTATCAAGTCATCCAGGTGACTCAGCCCCTCTACAGCCCAGATTTGGTGCACTGAGAATTCTGGGTTTTCCCCAAACTAAAATCAGTTTGAAAGGGAAGAGATTTCAGATCATCGATGAGATTCAGGAAAATATGATGGGGCAGCTGATAGCGATTGGGAGAACTGTGTGAGGTCCCAAGTGCTTCATTTAAAGGGGACTGAGGTGTCATTGTCCCATGTACAATGTTTCTTGTATCTCCTTCAATAAATGTCTCTATTTTTCATTTTACATGGCTGGATACCTTCTGGAAAGACCTCGTCTATACTATAAATATATATTATAATTTACCAAATTAATTACTGATGAATACTTAATATTTTTTTTATATTTTTAGTATCATGGTAATATTTGACAACTGAAGAAACTGAGGCCAGAAGAAAGCTAAATCTGGTCACATAGGTAATTAGTCTGAAAACTTGTATCCCGATTTTTTTTTGTATCACTATATTCACTCATTCTCCTCTTTAAGTAAAGGAAGATATGGCCACAGGAAAATGAGGGAATAAATGTCTCCTTTGCTCTGTTTCTCATTTCATCTTCTAACGCAATTCAAAGTTCAAACCTGGGTAAGCCTTGGGGCTTCCTGTAAGGTGGCTGCCACTGAACTCTTGCTAAGAAAATTGTGGAGGGGAGATTGAATAATACAGCTCCATTTTGGATTTGCTTATCAGAGAGTGCATCCAGAAAGTCTCAGAAGAAGATGGTATTCTGAATATACTTTCCTGACACTGTAAGAGGACAAAAAAAGAGGAATTTATTTAAGAAGGAACTGACAGTAACCAAAGGTGGGGAGGAAGGGGGATAATGGGGGAAAGAAGGGGAAGGATTTTCAAGGAGCATGGACCCATGGATGAAGGACCCATGGGCAAAGTCAAAGGGGGCGTAGGGTTGAGTGTGGGAGGTGGGGGTGGGTGGGGTGGAGGAGAGTGGTGGGGGAATAACGGGGACAACTGTAGTTGAACAACAATAAAATATATAATAAATAAAAATAAAAAACTGTATATTTATTCTTAGATATTTAAACTTCAGTCACCTTCAAAGTACTCTCCATATGACATAATACACCTATTGCAGTATTTTTCCACTGCTCAAAACAGTTTTTGAACTAGTCAATTTTTATGCTTCTTAGGGCTTCTGCCATTTTATGTTTGTTTGTTTGTTTCACCTCTTTTACACTGGCAAAACAGTTTCCTTCAGGATGTTTTTCATCCAAGGAAACAAACAGCAAAAAAAAGTGCCCAAGGGGAAAGCAGGTGAACAGGGAGGGTGGGACACAGTGGTCATGACGTTTCTCATAAAAAACTGCTGGACACTCAGTGTGGCATTGGCACATACTCTCATAAATCACCCGTCATGACATGGGCAAACACATTGAGAGAGTCTTCAAAAATGTCTCTGAAGCCAAATGCAGCCTCTCACAACACCAGCTGGTACACTGATACAGATGGGTTCCTAGAACACTCAGCTGGTGGGTGAAGCCTATACTACAAGGGGCCGCCTCCAAAAGATAATTCCATTTTAAGGTGTTCCCCCCTCATATCTCCCAAGCTGACACTAACTTCTTGTGGGCTGAGGCAGGGGCTGGGGCAGGCAGACAAGGCTCATAGGCACACGTGGGAGAGCTCAAGTTCTGATGGGTGTTAAGAGAAGAGAATTTGTTCTTTTGGGGGATTAAGTGGAGCCAGTGGACAAGCAGCCAAGCAGCCAATAAGCCTCCACTAAAATGAGAAATCAAATCTAGCTAGAGAGAAAAATCCTGGCGAATATATCTGCCCTTGCAAGAAGAGTGATAATTTCCCAATTTGTCATTCTAGCTGGATCTGCAGGGTATTGTTGACTGGAAAACTTCAGAGCAGCCACCCAGACTGGCAGTGGTATCTAATATCTGTCACGGAGGAGACCTTAAGGTGTCACAAAAGAAAGCCAATGACTAATATCGTTCAAGTTTATGCATTGTTACCAGCCGACAAAAGCAGATTCTATGGGGCCTTTGACCATCTCTGGTTTAAATTTTCCAAATTTTTTACCCAAGTACTGAAAATGAATAGGGAAATAAGCAAAAGAAAGTAATTATAGATCTAAAGAGGAGCAAAGATCTTGGAAAGGAAGGACAAGGAAAATATTAAGGCCACTTCAAGTGCAGTAGAAATGCTACACCAGTCAAATGACAAATTAAGAACATCAAAATACTAAGAATATTTAACAGTATATAATTAAAACATGAAATTCTTTTCTATATTTAAAAAATTCTGAATTTTAATATTTTTAGACTATAAAAATATAGTCCTTTTTTAAATTTATTTTCTCTAGTATTGTTTTTATTTATTTATTTTTAGAGAGAGGAAGGGAGGGAGAAAGAGAGGGAGAGAAACATCAGTGTGTGCTTATCTCTTGCACATTTCCCACTGGGGACCTGGCCCACACCCAGGCATGGGCCCTGACCAGGAATCAAACTGGTGAACTTTTGGTTTGCAGGAGGACACCCAACCAACTCAGCCACACCAGTCAGGGCAAGAGTATGGTCAAACTGATGATCACATTAGTAGCTTGGAATATTAATGGAAAAAAATTCAGCTAAAGGCAAAACAGTTCAATACTAAGAGAAAAATGTAAAGGACTTGAAGGATAGATGTATAAAACCAAATATGAAAATAAGGGTTTCAGAAGAAAAAAAATTCTATAATTTGATGGAAGACTTGAGGAAAAAAATATATATAACTTGGAAGAAGACTTCAATATACCGAACAGGATTACTGATGCTAGTCATAATTAAGGAAGGAAAATAGTCACACACCTAGATTAACCATGGAAAAATGCTATGTGCAGCACCCAAATTTCAAAAGCATAAAATGTTATTTACTGAGAAAAAATACCAAATCCTACAAAATATTATGCATAGATGTAGTATCTGTCAGTCAGTTCAGGATGCCATAACAAGACACCATAGGCTGGGTGGCTTAAAAAATAGAAGTTAATTGTCTCAGTTCTGCAGTGTAAAGGTCCAAGATGAGGGTGGCAGAATGGGTGGGTCCTCTAAAGCAGGGATGTCAAACTTATTTTCACCGGGGGCCACATCAGCCTCGTGGTTGCCTTCAAAGAGCCAAATGTAATTTCAACTCCTCAACAATTAAGGAGCAGTTACATTTACACAGCCCTAAAATTATTTCTGCCCTTTGAAGGCAGCCTCAAGGCTGATGCAGCCCCCGGTGAAAATGAGTTTGACACCCCTGCTCTAAAGGCTCTCTTCCTGGCTCATGGACAACTGTATGCTGTGTTCTCACAGCCTTTCCTTGGTGCTTGGCAATCGAGAGAAGAGTTTTCTCTCTCTTTTCATCTTCTTACTAATTCTATCAAATTTGGACTCCACATTTATGACTTTATTTAACCAT
The DNA here is from genome assembly GCF_004126475.2 of Phyllostomus discolor. Classification (NCBI taxonomy): domain Eukaryota; kingdom Metazoa; phylum Chordata; class Mammalia; order Chiroptera; family Phyllostomidae; genus Phyllostomus; species Phyllostomus discolor. Next base: position 97,901,368 of record NC_040903.2, read on the forward strand.
CACAGTGTGGAGTAGGGCTTCAACCTATGCATTTGGAAGAACACAATTCAACCCATAGCAGTATCCTCTATCTTTCAAGGTAAAGAGATATTCAAAGATTTAGAGACCACAACATCAACATCCCATCTGAAGAAAACAACTGGGAAAGGATTCCAATCCATAAATATATCAGGAGAGACTATGCAATGGAGTAAGATGAAGAGGAAAGGATGCAGTGATGTGTAGTAAATCTTAACACTATATATAAATTAAATCTATGTAGATAATACTGTGATGAAGGGTTTGCAAATATAGGTCACTAATAAGAATTCATAAAAGAGAAGAGTTTCAGAGGCAAACCAAATAAAAGAACTGAAGTCACTAAAAGTCCTCAACAAGTTCAGTAAAATTCATGTAATTTTCTAGAAAACAGAAGAGAAAGGAAAATAAAAACATTTTAAAGATTTCATTTGATAGAATAATGGTCTTAAACTTGGTAAGACAATTTTAAATGTTGTTTGGATTACTGCATTTTTTGACATACTTCATAAGACCACTACAAGATATAATTTATTATCAACATAAAAATATATTTACAAATCCCATGCCACATAAGTATGACTGGCTGGTGTCCTGCACACTACCCCACGGCAGGGCACAGGGGACTTTGCTCTCTTGGAAAGGGGCTGGGAGTTAATATCCCATGTGTGATCCAGTTCCTTCAAGTTTGCCAAACCCCAAATTCCTGCCTGAAGAGATTATTTCTGGTTTTCTCCAATTGTTGCCCCACCACACATACAACCCCAGAACATGCTAATATTTTAATATTTAATAAATTTGTCCTTCATTTATTGAATGAAATAAGAAATTATTACTTCCAGAGTCCATGTTACATAGCTATAATTAAAGTAATTTCATACCCTTCCCTCCAAAAATAAGTCCTCTGTTGACCGATTTAGTAAAATGAGGTACAAGTGCATCTTGTTACTTTAAATTCAAATTGCCCAATTGACTACTGGTTGACCCTTGAACAACATGGACTTGAACTGCTGAGGATCACTTATTCAGGATGCAAAAACTTTCTAAGTCAACAATAATACTGTGCTCATGGGACCAACAATCAGCATCAATGCAGTCACAGAGCAGTCTAAGGAAAGGTCAAGTCTCAGCAGAAACATTGACAGTTGTTGAGTCAAGAAAGTATGCTCTGAATTTGTCTGCCATCTAACATGATAAGAGTTCTCAGAGGCTTGATGGTCTATAAAATTTTAATTATATTTAATGATTACATAATACACTGTTAATGAAGTCAAATCTGAAATCATCATAAATTGAAAACATGCTTAGAAAAGTAATGCCCAGTACTTGTTACCTACCAAATGTGTTTTCAAATTATAAAAGTATGATTTATTATGATGTCACATTTTTAAAAACACTGTGAACAATGAACTATATGCATTTCATACTTTTGTATAATGTTTACTCTTTGAGTTTATGTAATGTAATACTTATGAAGTCTCATTAGGTTAATATATTTTTGGTAGTTTTATGAAAATAAAATTAAAATCTGTTTTGTTTACAGTATGATTTAGTAGTTTGCTTTATACTTTATGTTTGTATCTCAAGGCACAGCAGATTTAAATCATGCACTTTACAAAATGAAATGTGGCCTTATTCTTCACAATTTTTTCATAGATGCAACTTAAAGGTCTAACCCTGGTTCAGTTATGTTTCTAAATTATATAAATCTCAATGCATAATATAAAACATGCTCTCTATTTTTCAGATTCTCATCCTTATTGTCGTAGGATTTTAAAATTGATAATCAGATTGAATCGCTAATGATTTATAATTAATATTAGTGTTAATAAATAAGCTATTGTAGGGTTTAAGACAAATAACAAGGAAAACACACTTGCCAGCCAATATTATTATTACTTACCAGCTCTTCCTGAAGTTGGGAAATGAGTTCATCCCTCTCTTTCAGCTGCAGCCTCAACACTGAGCATTCATCTTTCATTATATCCTATAAAAACATTAAAGAAACAGCATAATAGGCTTAGACACTTCACTTTGGTCTTGATAAGGAAAGTTAGCTTCACACAGTGGAAAATAATTACATCTGACAAATAGAAGTGAAATTTCCTCTACAGTATATTTTATAGTATTCTCAGTTGCAAAATAAATTAATGCATCCAAAAATATTATGCTATATATGATATGCACACATGTGCTTTTATCCCCCCTTTGGATATCCATTTGTCATTTTGTTGCCAAAGACAGAAACATAGGAAGTCATCCTAATTTTTTTCCTCCCATTTCTGTGTATACATATCAATGGAATAAAAAATACCTATACTCTAAATGTGATACTTGGCCATTTGTTCCCCCACTGTAATTAAATATTAGTTCCCCAGCCAACCGCTATGTTAAAGTTTTTATCTTTAATGATGCCACTATAACATTTATCCCTTTTAATAGAGATCTGTGGGCATTTAATCTTCTCGCTCTGCAAGTGCACCCAGCCACAGTTTTTGTGTACACTAAACATTCTCCTCTATGGTTTACCTTACTCTATGCTGGTAACTCTTCGATGCAAATACTTAATTTAGGCCTCTCCATCTTCTAAGTTTCCACCACTGAATAAAACTACTTACCAAGCATATACTCAACACTGTCCTATAGACATTTTAAATCAACATTCATTTCAACAACCTTTTTCCCTACCCCAAAGCTTTGTGTCTACTTATATCTCCCAATATCTTTCTATTTTCTACACTCTCAGCTCTTACTCACTAGGAACTAAATCTGGTACCAATTTTTAAAAAAATTTCTCTTGAATTTATTGGTGTAACAATGGTTAATAAAATTATATGTTTAAGGTGTATAATTCTTTAATACATTATCTGTATACTGTATCGAATGTTCACCACCCCAAGTTAAGTCTCCTTCCATCACCATTTATCCCCCCTTTACCTTCTTTTACCTCTCCCACATCCCTTTCTCTCTGGTAAACACCATACTGTTGTTTGTATCTATGTGTTTTTTTTTTCTTTGCTTAATCCCCTCACCTTTTTCACCCAGCCCCTCAACTGACTCCCCTCTGACAGGAACCAAAGCCTTTCATCTCTATCACCTTCATGTTTCTTGGACTCATTCTTTCTATTAATCATTGACTTTCTCTAGGCACCCATTGCCTCTTACCTGACTTACTATACTGAGTCTCTAGACTGGTCCTTTATCACTTTCCTTATCTGTGAGAAATATTTTCCTACATGAAATTAATTGCAATCAATCAATTAATTATTTCTTAATTTAACAGCTAATCACTTTCTATTTTAGAGAAAATAAAAGTCAAAACTCTTTAGTATAGCATATAGTACCTTTCTTTATCTGCCCTTGCTTACTTCTAGAGTGTCAACGTTTTTCATTTCCAACTTTCTTACCACCTTTGCTCACCTACAGAACTGAAATGCAAAATGTTGTTTTATATCTCCTTGCTCTACCCGCGTACATCTCTGGACCACACTGCTGATGACCCACTGCAACCCTTTATCCCCCTCACATTTCTCATGCTGTAAGAGGCATTTCAAGCATTATTCCTATTCCTCTAGAACTTTCCATTTTTGGCTGAGTTATGTATTCCTAGAGGGTGAGGGTGTGCTCCATACCATCTAAATCATATGTCATCCCATAGAATACTAATACTTCAAGTGTTATTTGTTTGTTCTGCACCCTCATTGGACTAGTTCTTCCCTCTCGAGTGGCTGGACTACAGGTCTACCTTGATTTATTTAGCTTTGCAGATACTGTGTTTTTAAAAATAAATTGAATACAAGACTTTCTGCTAGCAAAAACATTAAGACTATCCATATTTTGATACTCAGTTTATTGCAGTGGCCTGGAACCAAATCTGCAATATCTCTGAGGTATGCCTTTATTTCATTAGCACCAAACATTGTAACTGACATGTAAGACACTCAAATCCACATTTTCTTCCTATAAAATCACCAAAGTATAAACAGGAGAATTCTTACCTTTTCTCAATCTGTTAACTTTATCTGAGCTCACAAGGAAGGAAACAGTTATGGATTAGAGAAAATAGAATGCTTGTTTATTCTGGTTCTCATGGTGTTAGTTTCTACTTTACATTAAACCCAGGGTCCCCCATCTCCAGGCTGAGGACCAGCACTGGTCTGGGCCTGTTAGGAACCAGGCTGCACAGCAGGAGGTAAGCTTGAATGTAATGCTCTTAAATCATCCTGAAACCATCCCCCTAGCTCAGTGCGTGGAAACATTGTCTTCCACAAAACTGGTCCTTAGTGCTAAAAAGGTTGGAGACTGCTGCACTAAACAATATAGAACATCTGATTCAAATTTCTAATATCTCTTTTCATTTGCTGACAACCAGCCTGACCGAGAGACACTGCTCCTTTTCTATCTTGGCTCCTTTTCTTTTGTAGCAGTGCTATTTCTTTCCTAAATCATGAATTTTTATGGGTAGAGTTTATACTCATCTTTTTAAAATATTTCTTTTCATAGAATCTAAATATTACATGGTATAGTGTTAATGGCAAAAGGCTTAGCCCGCTCCACAATGCAAAGAAAAAATAGCAGGCTTAAAAGGTAGGTGAGAAGGTGGTCATGTTTCTTAGAATCAGAGCTCTAGGATCGAATCCTAGGTACTTCAGTTAAGTAGCCCTGTGGCTCTGTGCTAGTTATGGAGCTTCTTTGGGCCCCGTAGACATTTCTGTGGAGATTAATGATAACACCAAACTATCAACTGCCTCATATTCCCCAAATTTTACATAATATCTTATTTGAGAAAAAATAACTCCCCTTCATAAAATAAAATGTCACAGGTTGGGTTCTCTAGGACACAAATCCTGAGGTGGAACTAAGGGTACAAAAGGTTTATGAGAAAGTAAATCCATGTGAAAAGAAAAGGAGAAGAATCATAATTGGGTAGAAGTACAGATGGACCCAGGATTCCTACCTCACAAATCCTCTGCCAGCGGGAGGAGAAGCTCCAGAGCCAAGAAAGCCCGTGAGAAGAATCCCTCCTTGAGGGCAACTAGGTCAGCTCGTATACCACTCCCTGCTGTGCAGTCATTGGTTGGGTGCTGCCCCAAGAGAACTAGATCTCAGCTGTTGTTACTTCATTCATCCTCTCAGATCACCCAGAGATGAGCTGACTTTAGCTAATAAAGTCACTAACAGATACAGATACAGGCAGTCAGCTAACAACAGGGTTTGCAGTTGGGTGGTGAGCCTTTATTGAAAAGGAATCTGAGCCACAGGAAGGAGCTACTGAAATTGGTTTTGGCTGATTAATTATCAACAATATTTTTGTATATTAATTTATATGTTGTCTATTACTCGGTTTGAAATATCTACATTTTGGCTAATAGAAATTGTAAAACAGTTTGGTTTACAAAAAATATATTCGCTTTAAACAAATTCTCTAATTCATTCCTGGGGAACTTTTTCAAAAAGATCAGAATTTCACAGCTTTAAATCAGGTAGGTGCTAACAAATACTTGCATTTAATTATAGAATAACATTAAATTTTATCATATGTCATCAGAAGCCACTCTTAAAAACCTTATCTATGAATGACTTTGCAAATGAAACAGTTACCTAGAGTTTTGTGTTTAGTCATTATATTGTGGCAATATTCACAGAGGTACCTGTTTCACACAAACATGAACATCCCTTGAATAATTCTTACTCTGAGATGAAAGCTGACAGCAGTATTCCCTCGATGTTCTCACTATATTTGCAAAATTCTGGGACATATTTGGCATATGTTGAGTTAGATATAATATTAATGTGTAGAATTAAGTGGATTTTAATATTATTGGTTTTCAAAATAAAGTTATTCCACTAATATAAAAGCTAATGTAAACAATTTAATATTGTGCTTATTTAAATGCATATTATTTACAAACAGGAAAATATATAATTTAATAATTATAACATTCTCTATGTCATTGAAGTATAATACATTTTTAGGACTCCAATTCAATTACTTCCCAATTCAGCAATTATTCATGAATATGGAATTCCAAATATGATAGATTAAATTAAAAATAGCTACAAATCCTTTGCTATTATTCCTACTGAAACATGGAACCGAATCCCTCTCTTTGTACCTGAGCTGGTCTGATTGACTTGCCTGACCAACAGAATACAATGGAAGGAAACATTGCATTCTGGGTCTAGAAAAGAAAACACCTTTCAGCCTCCACGAATGGTCTCTGAGAACTCCCCCTCTCAGTTTAATACTTTGCAGAAAGAACCCAGCAACTATGCTTCCACCTTCATCTCCTATGAGCTGCCAAAGGACACCCAGCATCAACTACAAGCCTGGAGAGTGAGTCAGCATGCACATCTAGCCCAGCGGGGCCTTCAGGTGCCCAGAGCTCCTGCCAGTATCTCACCATAACTGCTTCAGTGGAATCATTCCCAAATTCCTGACTTATAAAACTATGAACAAAATGAAAGTATAGTTTTGAGCTACTAAGTTTGTCCATGTGGACAAACTTCAAATCATTAGAAGTAGTGTAAATCGACTCATTATAATTATATAAAAATGTATGCAGCTAAGTTTTAAAATAAAATACTTTGTGATTTACTTTATGATCTTGATAATTTAAGTTATTTAGTGTAAATTTCAAATAGCTCATTTCATGCATACAAAAGAATATGTTCTCACTATATAAACTATGAATTTTAAGCAATTAAATACAAGACGGTTTGGATTACAGCATGTATTACTCTTAGGAAATCTTAAGACTTCTTACTGATTTCCATCACTCAAAAGATAATTACAACAATACCTTATTTTGCATAGGGCATTCATAATGCATAAAACACTTCCATGTGCAGAATTTCTTTTTGCTATCAGGATCTTTCTTGATGAATTATTAACAAAATGGTATAATTATAGAATAAGCAGGGCTTTAGACATACAAATAAAGCAGAGAATACTGTTGTACCAAAAGTCAAATAAAAGAAAACCATTAATAATACCAAAACCCTTAAGTTATATTCATTATTCAATGTATTTCTACAGTTTTTGCAATAGTTTGAAACATTAGCCTATACTGAGAAATTTGCTAAGATGTTAAAACCATCTCATGAGACAATGGACTTGTCATTCCAAGTTATCAGAGTCCTCTTAGATTCACTTTCTTGTATTAATAAGAAAAAACCTGTGTTGTTTAACTTTCCTAATATAATACATTCCATCTTATATTTTTTCTGTATAGTAAGTAAACAGCATGTTAACCTAGGTCATAATCCTTATAAACATATTTATTCAAATTTTTCACTGTTCTTGTCTTTATTTTATTCAGTTTTTTGTGTAAATTAAAATTTAAAAAACAAACATTTTGTATTTCACTTTCTAAAGTCTTTTTTAAATGATGGTGCATATTTTTATGTAGAAGGATATGAAACAAATGCTCAGTGTCATAAAATGAGTTAGTAGGTCTGGTAGATTAGTTTCCTGATTTCCTAAATCCATGGGTTTCATCAAAATCAATTATAAACTATATGGAAAACATAAATGTCTTTATAACTCATCAATAATGATCTTCCATTAGACTTGCTTGATACAAAATTCACAGGAAAAGAAAAATCCTTAAGAGGTTTTTAGATTTGATGATACCAGAATTATTTTGTCTCACAATAGACAGGTAAAATTGTCATATTATATCTTATTTTTTTATATCTTGTTTCTTACACAATGACAACAACAACAAAGCAAGAGTTTAAGGGACACTTCCCACCTTTCCATAGTATTCCCATCATTACTACAACGAGAATGGTTTGCATGATATCTATGTAATCTGGCAGCCAAGGAGAGTAGACTGACTGGAATGCACATGTGTGAACAATGAAGACTTCACTGTACTAGTCAGTGGGGACAGTAGATGCCACTGAGTGAGCATGTGTACTGTGTGGATGTCACATTCAACATGGCGAGCCAGTAGAGCAACAAATCAGCATCAAATTTTGCATTAAGCCTGAATACTCCTCTGCAGAAACTATCTGGATGATTCAGAAAGCCATAGCTATGGGCAACTGGTAACTGGAAGCTTCATCATGACAACACGCCCACTCATGCATCACATCTGATACAGATTTTATGGTGCAACATCAAATCATCTAGGTAACTCAGCCACACTAAAGCCCAGATTTGGGACCCTGAAACTTCTGGCTTTTCCCAAAACTAAAATCACCTTTGAAATGGAAAAGATTTCCATCAGATTTCAGACTGTTGATAAGATTCAGTAAAATATGACAGGGAAGCTAATGGTGATTGGGAGAATTGTGTGAGGTCCCAAGGTGCCTATTGTGAAGGGGGCTGAGGTGTTATTGTCCTATGAATAATGTTTCTTGTATCTGTGTCTTCTTTAATAAATTTCTCTACTTTTCATATTGCACGGCTGGATACCTTCTGGACAGACCATAAGGTCTATACTATACTATATATGAAAATAAAAAGTAAAATGGTTAAAAACACCCTAACACCCTCTTAAAATTTTCAATTACGAAGGCACGCTTACTTGCTTTTCATGTTTTAAGTAAGGAATGGGGGATATCTTATTCCTGGACATCCTGAATAAAGTAAGAGAATTAATTTCTGGGAAGGAAAAGTAACAAAAGATATCAAATGCACAGCATTCCCCACCTAGAAGTGTGTGACACAGTTGTTTTATTTTGTTTCATTTAAAATTCTATTTTGACCCAGTCTGAAGACCCTGACCAGAGGATAGTTAGTGCCCCTTCCTGAACAGCTGATTGAGTCCACATCCCAAACACTTTCCTTATTTTGAAGTGTTTAGGATGTGAACTCCACCCCAGGCCCATTATATACCACCCCTACCAGACGAGGTACTAGGCTACCAACCACAGACTGTATGCCCCAGAGCTCTTGAAATTATTCAAATTGGCCAATCCTCAGGGAGCCCCAGAAAAGCCAATTCTTGCTTGCCATGCATAAACTTGCCCCCTACAGCTCTAATTTGCTGTTATTCTGTCCACAGAGGACAACCTCCAGCATGGCCTTGCCTGGGAACCTTCTTTCATATGGAGGTATAAGTAACAAAGAGTTCTGCTTTTCATCTAAGTGTCAGTATGTTATGCCTCACCATCAAACGATTCTTTAAATCTCATAAAACACAGCACTGGTAGGGGCTGGCTGCAGGTACTGGGCATACTTCTACCACCCTTCTGGACAAGAGGACTGAGCCAGCTCTTGAGCCCTGGACATTTATGTCAATTCAGACAGGGGGAAGGACAGTCTGAATAATACCACGCACTGCTAGGCAATACATATGTACTTTTTGCATAACAAAGGAAGAGTAAAGCTCTTTTAGTTTTATGGAGGGGTACTCTAAGAACTGAATTATTTTCTGGATGGGGGCTCCTTGTAGTACAGGCTTCCCCCCCCAGGTGAGTATTCTAGGAACCCATCTGCATCAGTGTGCCAGCTGGTGTTGTGAGCAGCTACGTTCAGTTTCAGTGAATTTTTTTGAAGACTCTTTCTATGCATTTGCCCACATCATGATGAGTGATTTGAGAACACACCTGCCAACACATCACTGAGTGTTCAGCAGTTTTTGACGGAACATGACATGACCCCTGTGCCCCACCCTCCCTATTCACCCAATCTTGCCCCAAGTGACTTTTTTTGTTGTTTCTCTGGGTGACAAAAGTCCTCACAAGGACTTTTGCTGATGTAAAAGAGGTGAAACAGAAGCCTGCAGAAGTACTAAAAGGCATCAAAACTGACAAGTTCAAAACTGCTTTGAGCAGTGGAAAAAAGTCATGATAGGTGTATTGCACCAAATGGAGAATACTTTGAAGGTGCCTGAAGTTTATATAAATGAGAAAAAATACACAATATTTAATAAATAAATTCCAGTTTTGGGGTGGTCTCCCCCATTATGTTAAGAAAGGTGAGTAAAAACTCCAGAGGAGGAACATCATAATATTATCAGATCCTAAAAGATTGTGTAGTATTCTATTTTGTGGGGTGCTTAATTGTGACAATGATGAAGAATGAGGAAATAAGTAATGCTTTGGGGGTGTTTTTCAAGGACAAAGGCATAATTGTAGAAGTCTGGGAATGAAATAAAGCAGAGAGCTCAACATTAATGCTGTGCAGGAATGATGTACATTCTTCTGATGTAAATAATGTGACTCAGTTTAAGCAGTGGTTTTAGGTAGTCTGGGAGGTCAGAAAATTAAGCTGTAAAAAAGCAGTGAACATTAGCTGAAGCCACAGATCACAGTTACAAAACATAAACCAGTATTAGTAAGAAAAGAAGGAAGGTCATGCTTTGTTCTCTTTCAGAGCACTAATGGATAACAACGGCATACACAGTAGTATCTTCACATACTCATTATATGTACATTGTTAAGCAGGAGTCTTTTAAGATGGTATATACATGAATCAGGCAAAAGTTGGTTTTTCATCGTATGAAGTAGATATACTTTTGAATGGTTGCTTGTATAGTGAATGCCTGTATACTGTGCCCAACTGCATAATTAACTTCCATCACAAAACAAAATTTTGGCTTAAAGGTTATATAGATTAAAGTTAAGGGTACTGGGAAGTTTTAGATTATAATTAAGTGGTGTTAACCTATCCTGAAAATTCTCAAATATTAAAAAATCCCTACTAATCTAGCGGTGTTTTTCATGTTGCCTCTTGCTCCCTTTCAACCTTGACAGAGAAGACTTCTGCATGAAAGTCTTTGTTGTGTCACAGTTTATCAGTGTGAACCTGGATAAATCAATTGCCAATGATGAAAATACAATTTACTGAAATTCTGAAAAAATCCCAAATATTTCACACACATCATCAGTGGATATTCACAACACTTTTTACTGGGAATGTATTACTAATCACATTTTTTCAGTGTTTTAACAACATTTCTATATTATCAAACTAAATAAAATAATTATTACTGAAGTAAACTCAAGCCTGCATTATCACCAAAACAGTGTATCTCAGCAGTAGTCTATACTACTTCCTAGAGTTTCTGTTTTCCTCATGAAATGGGGATCATGGTGTTTTTTTCCCACAGTGAGACTCATTCAAGCACATATGAAGAAAACAACCACATTTAGGCTGTGATAGGTAGAATGTGTACAATGGCACCCCAAAGCTGCCCTGTCTTCAACTCCAGAATCTGTGAACATGACAGGACATCATTCTTATGGTTATGCTACTCTGTTCTATGATCCAGTTGACCTTAAAATATGGAGAGTTTCTGGATGGGCTTAATCTAGTCAAATGAGCCCTCCAGGGTCACATAAGAACAAATCAGACACTCAAAGCATGAGAAGGACTTGACTCACTACAGCTGTTATGAGGATTGAATGGGTCATGTGAGAAGGAAGATGGATCTTAAGGACATGAGAGAAGCCTCCACCTAACAGCCAACAAGAAACAGAGACCTTAAACCTATAATGCCAAGGAAGTAAACTCCTCCAATAACAGAAATGGGCTTGGAAGGGACCTTGGCTCTGGATGAGAATGCAGCTGACCAACTTCAGCTTTGGGAGACTGACAGAAGACTTGGAAGTATTTTTTAAGTCATTGTGTCTGTATTAATTTGTCACATAGTATTGGAAAACAAATGCAGAAAGCTTTATTGAGAAATAAATATCTAGCTAGAACTCAGTGGTCAAAAGGCATTAGTAAATGCTCAAAGATAGGCCAGTGTTTCCAAGCAGATGCAGAACCATGGGAATTCCTGGAGGCAGAGGAAACTAGGGCATGAGTCCAGGGAACAAGTACTTTAGTGTAATGGTGGGGACAGGTATACACTGGCAAGGAGCAACAACTGAGAACCAGATCAGAAGAGTCATTTATGCCATAATAGAAATTCTATTTTGCTCAGAAGGCTCCGATGTACCAACATAGGATTTCAATTCATGGAAGAGTATTACCACATTTAAGCTTATGCAGCTTACTCTGGGTACAGAATGGAAAATGAGCCAGATGAAACTAAAACTAGGAACAGTTAGGAGACTGGTTTAATAATTCAAGTAAGAAATAATTAGCATTTAAACTAAAATGGAGCTGTGGGAGTGAACTCAAAGCCCATTTAGATGGTAGACTCTCCCAGATATGGGTGCTGTGGGAAGGAAAAAATGAGAATGGAGTCAAGATCTACTAAGTTTCTGGCAGATCTACTGGGTGAATGCAATTACTGTGCATTTCTGTTGAGAGCAAATACTATTTGAGGTGAAGGGATCTAAGATGAAAAGATGAGTTGTGACATCCTGCTGAAGAGATGTAGCATGCACTGGCTATGTAGATGCAGGTGCAGAAGAGAGAGCTAGAGACAGGAAATTGAGGTTTAGGAATCACCAGTATTTTGATGTAGTGGAAAATAAATAGTTGAAAAAGGTGAAGAACTATGAAAATTAACTGTTTGACAATGAAGAAAGCATGATTTTATAATACTTATGGCTGGAAATAACTTTAAGAAGGAGAGTGAAACTGATGACATTACATATGACACAGATGAAGTAAAATAAGGGCTTACCAACTTTTTGGTGTTAGAATTACATGTTACTATGGGCTCAGAAGTGAACTAAAGATGAAGGGAAAATATGGGGTTACCAACCACATAATTTTCAAAATGCAAGATCCAAGAAATGAAGAATAGTAGCTAATAAGATTGAGATGGTGTGTGTGTGTATTTTAGATGGAAAAGCTTGAAGAGATTTAATGACTGATGAAATGATTCAGTAAAGAGGGAGAAGTTAAAAATACAAGGGACAGAAGGAATAACTAAGGGAGAGAAATCCTTCAAGTGTTAAGCGATGATATCCAGGACACAGAATGAGGTATTAGCACCCAGTAAGCAAAGAAGTATCCATAAACAGAAGGAAATGACATAATTTTTTGTTGATGGAGCTTCAATGGAAAGGATGTCATTTGTAAAAATAAAAATAAAACCTTTATGTAACAGACTGTTAAGAATGGAATGTGTCCCCTCAAAAGTCATATGTTGAAGTACAAATGCCCAGTACCACAGAACATGACCCATTTGGGAAAAAAAGTCACTGTACATGTAATTGCTTAAGATAAGAAAATGCTGGAATAAGGTACACACCTAATACAACATGACTAGTGTCTTTTTTAAAAGGAGGAATGTTGACAGAGACATGAGCATGGGGGGAAATGGCACTTGAAGATTGAAGGTATGCTGTCACAAACCAAGGAACTACCAGTAGTTAGGAGAGAGACCAGGAACAGATCATTCCCGAGGGCCCTCCCAGGGAGCTCTGCCCCCAGACACCTTCCTCTTACAGTTCTAGCCTCCAGAGCTCAGAGACAATGAGTCTCTGTTGACTAAGCCACTCAGTTTGTAAGTAGTTCATTACAGCAGACTTAGGAGACTACTACACAGACATAACAAAATTTCAGCGGATACACCTTCACATAGATTATATGTAAATATTGAGTTGATATATGATTTATCAATAATTAATAAATGAGCAAAAAGAAAAAAGAAAGAATGGGGGAAAAGAGTATATGAGGGGACCCAAAAAATCCTGGAATTTATTTATTAAAAAATTGGGTATTTATTTCACATGTTTAAACTTTATTCACCTTCAAAGTACTCTCCACTTGATGAAATATGCCTACCAAGATCTTTTTCCTCACTGCACAAAAGTTTTTTAACTTGTCAATTTTGATGCCTTTAAGTGCTTCTGCAGGTTTCTGTTTCACCTCTTCCACATCAGCAAAACATTTCACTTTGAGAACTTCTTTCATTCAGGGAAATAAAAATAAAGTCATTGGGGGAAAGATTGGGTGAATAGCAAGGGTCGGGCATGGGGGTCATGCCATTTTCCATCAAAAGCTGCTGAACATTCAGTGAGGTGTTGGCAGGTGTGCTCTTACATCACCCGTCATGAAATGGGTGAAATGTGTTGGAAGAGTCTTCAAAAAATTTCACTGAAGCTGAACACAGCCTCTCACAGCAATGCCAGCAGGTACACTGATATAAGTGGGTTCCTAGAACCTACCTAGCAATCACCTAGTGGGGAAATCCTGTACTACAAGGTGCCCACCCTCCAGAACATAATTCTGTTTTGGGGGGGTTCCCTCATTGTATAAACCATGATCTACTTTTTAATCTGTCTCTTACCTTTAAAAAAGCTCTCCAAGTGCTTACTCTTATGCATAACATAGAGTAATATTACAAATACATAGGCTTATTAGTATATCAAATATAACAGTGTTTCTTTATTCTTTTAAGTTATAAACATAATATATCCTTATTTTGCATATTTAGTAACTACTTTATTCTTAAGTGAAGAGGTGCATGTATCTACTTAAGTATGTATCTGAGGCAGTATTTTTGTCCTTATGGCACGCTTGCCTTATTTTAATGAACCCCAGAGCTAATTGTTGTGGGCTGTTGTGCAGATAGTAGGGCAACCATTATCACACTTAGGAATCACCACATTCTTGTGACTTGGGGCTCATCAAAATGTCTCAACAAGTCAATCACATCAAAGTCAAATTCATTTTGACTGCTAATCAGTATGTGATCAAGTTCTTGGAGATATGCAATTGTTCAGATTCATTTTTGTATATAATAAAAATGTAGTTAAGAAAAATAACACCTCCATACATGCGAGAAAATGTAAATAATTGCCCTGATACCCATACCTGATCCTCATCCAATCTCAACCCTGCTAGATAAAAGAAAACATCCTTGAAGACTGAAAATTAGCAGCCATATATCAGATACCTAAATACTTAGATTTATAAGTGTTGAAAGCAATGTAAGTAAACAACAATTAAAGAATGATTATTAAATGATGGTAAATTCATTCACTGACATATTCTGCAATCTTTACAAAATCTATGTGGTTAAGTAAGACTATACTATTTTTGTAAATAAAATACATACTTATCACAAATCTGAAAATGTGCAAATTTGTAAGAATTATTTTTTTAGGGTTGTGACTTTATGTGTGATTCAAAAATTTTAATTTCTAAATTTTCATAATGTGCTAACAATATTATAGGTGCTACATCCAGAAGAAAATATATATGAAAAACAAAATGTTTATCCAAAGATACTGAGCAATCATGTAACCTACTGAATCCAAGGCACACATGATATAGTCTCAGAGTAATATTGTGTTCAAAAGAAACTATTCTAAGTCCATTAAAGAATTTCACAACAACCAGAGATGTTCATTGGCATTATCATGAACACTGTGAGTAGAACACATAGTTCATAACAATAACTTTAAAAAAATTATACTGTTCAAATATAGTTGTCCCCATTTCTCCCACATTTTTCTCCCGTCCTGCCCACCCACCATCTCCTACATTCAATCCTCCCTGCCCCGTTGTCCTTGTCCATGGGTCTTTTACACTTGTTCCTTAACTTGACCCTTTCCCTTCTTCCCCTATTATCGCCCTCTCCCATACCCTCTGGTCACTGTCAATTTGTACTTTATTTCCTTGTCTCTGGTCCATTTTTCTCAGTTGTTTTGTTGATTAGGTTCCACTTATAGGTGAGATCATATGGTATTTGTGTTTCATTGCCTGGCTCATTTCACTTAGCATAATGCACTCCAGATCCATCCATGCTGTCTTGAAGGGCAGGAACTCCCTCTTTCTGCTGCATACTATTCCATTGTGTAAATGTACCATAAGTTTTTGATCCACTCATTTGCTGATGGGCTTTTTTAGCACATGCCTATTGTAAATAATGCTGTTATGAACACTGGGGTGCATAGGTTTTTTCAAATTGGTGTTTCAGGGTTCTTGGGGTAAAATCCCAGCAGGGGAATTGCCAGGTCAAAAGGCAGTTCCATTTTCAGTTTTCTGAGGAAACTCCATACTGTTTTCCACAGTGGCTGTACCAGTCTGCATTCCCACCTATAGTGTACTAGAGTTCCCTTTTCTCCACAATATGTCAGCACATATTGTTTGTTGTTTTGAGTATGATGGGCATTCTGACTGCTGTGAGTGGTGTCTCATTGTGGTTTTAATTTGCATCTCTCTGATGGCTAGTGATGCTGCTCATCCTTTCATATGTCTCTGGGCCCTCTGCATGTCCTTCTTGGAGAAATGTCTGTTCAGGTCCTTTACCCATTTTAATTGGATTGATTGCCTTCCTGGAGTGAAGTCATGTGAGTTCTTTACATATTTTGGAGATCAAACCATTTTCTGAGGTATCATTGGTAAATATATGTTCCTGTGCAGTTGGTTCCCTTTTCATTTTTGATGATGTTTTCTTTAGCCATGCAGAAGCTTTTTAATTTGATATAGTCCCATTTGTTTGTTCTTTACTTTATATCCCTTCCTCTACAGGACAATTGGTGAAAATATTGCTGCATTGAACACCTGAAAGTTTCCTTCCTATATTCTCATCTAGGATTTTTATGGCGTCACAACTTATATTTAAATCTTTTATTGACTTTGAGTTTATTTTTGTGTATGGTGTAAGTTGGTGGTCGAGTTTCATTTTTTTGCATGCAGCTTTCCAGATCCCCCAATATCACTTGTTGAAGAGGCCATTTTTACTCCATTTTATGCTTCTTCCCCCTTTGGCAAATATTAATTGACCACAGAGACATGCATTTATTTCTGTGCTCTGTATTCTGTTCCATTGATCTTTGTGTCTGTTCTTATGTCAGTACCAGGCTGTTTTGCTTATAGTGGCCTTGTAATACAGTTTGATATCAGGTATTGTGATCCCTCCTACTTTGTTCTTCTTTCTCAAAATTGCTAAAGCTATTTGGGGTTGTTTAGGAACAACCCCATATGAATTTTTGGAATATTTCTTCTGAATCTTTGAAATATGTCATTTGTATTTTAATAGTGATTGCATAGAATCTATAAATTGTTTTGGGTAGTATGGACATTTTAATGATGTTAATGCTTCCAATCCATGAACACAAGATATGCTTCCATGTATATGTATCTTCCTTAATTTCTTTCTTCAGTGTTGTGTAGTTTTCTGAGTCCAGGTCTTTTACCTCTTTGGTTAGGTTTATTCCTAGGTACATCATTTTTTCTTGTCTTCTATCAGGCCAGCATCATCCTAATCCCCAAACCTGATAAAGATACAACAAAGAAAGAAAACTACAGGCCACTATCACTGATGAACATAGATGCTAAATCTTCAACAAAATTTCGGCAAACTGTATCCAGCAATACATTAATAAGATCATACACCATGATCAAGTGGGATTCATCTCAGGGATGCAAAGATAGTACAATATTTGCAAATCAATAAATGCAACATGTCACAAAAACAAAGGCAAAGACAAAAATCACATGATCATATCAATAGATGTGAAAAAAGCATTTAATAAGGTGCAGCACCAATTTATGATAAAAAACCACTCAGTAAAGTGGAGTAGAGGTATCTACCTCAACATAATAAAAGCCATATATGAAAAACCTACAGTCAACATCACATTTAATGGACAAAAACTAAAAGCTTTCCCATTAAGATCAGGAACAAAATAAGAATATCCACTTTTACCATTTCTATTCAACATAGTATTGGAAGATATAGCCACAGTTATAAGAAAAGAAAAAGGAATAAAAGGCATCCAAATTGGAAAGGAGGAAGTAAAACTGTCATTGTTTGCAGATGACATGATAGTGTACACAGAAAATCCTACAGATTCCACCAAAAACTACTCAACCTAATAAGTGATTTTGGTAAAACAGCTGGGTACAAACTCAATATTCAGAAAACACAGGCATTGTTGCACATCAACAATGAAATATCAGAAACAGAAATTAGGAAAATATCTCATAACAATAATTTTTACTATTATTCTATTCTCCTCTTTTCCTTTGTCAGTTTACCTGATACACTTCCACTACTCTCTCTCCCAAGCTTCCTACAGCCCTTGCTTATCTCGCTTAGGGGAGGAGCCACAGGTCACTCCACCTGCCCAGCTTCTCTCCTACATTTTACATCATAAAAACCCTTAAGGATGTACATGATAAAGAAGCAGCCCCAATCATAGTCCAGGGAAGAAAAAGAAAAGTAGTCAAGACCATTTTTTTTAGTAAATAAAGCAAAGATAAAACTTGGAAACAATTTCACATAAATATGTCCCCATAAATTATCCACAAACTTAGAAGGGCCTGAATATGTACTAGACACCAGAAAAATGTGGAATAAAGCAGCTAAATTACAAACACCTATAGGCATCTTTGAATCTTTTTGATATTAAGTATTCTTTACACATAGGGAAGGAATGCACATTTTGTTAATTAAGTTTAAGAAAGTATCCAAGAACTGTCAGTTCAAAAAAGATGTTACTAAAAATCTACTAAAATTTTAAAATTATAAAAAATGATAACTTATGAAGTATACAACTTTAACTTACAGTTTTAAATGCATTAGACTGAGGTTTATACAGAGCAACATATTGTAAAGGCAAGTGGGACTTTATTTGTCCATAATTGTCAAGTTATTTTTCTTGAACACATAAATTGTAACTTCAATTCATCAAGTCTTTATTCTGAACTTGTCACATTGAGAGATTTACACTTTAATGGTATTGTACTATTTTGAAAGTAATATTTATGTGCTTCCATTGCTACTTTAAATTTTCACAGTTGTGCAAGGTCTAACATCATAAGAAGAAAGCCAATCAAGAACATAAAAAAAGTAAAGAAAATAAAACTGTATATTGAAGAAAGTCAATACTGAAGTAAATGGGTAGCAAACTAGAAAGGTAGATTTAGTGGAGTGAATCAAGATTTATCTAAACCATCTGATTTACCTAAATCATCTGGGAAGCATTTCAAGGACTAGTATCCTCTTCCATGTTTCACCCCTTCTGATTTGAGACCCAACTAAAGGTGTGAGTGGGAACCCACCTTTTTCACTTTTAAAAAATTTCACTCTTTGGAATATGTTGTTATTCATAATCATTTGAAAAGGGAATGATTCCAAGACTATATAAAATGAGCATATGCATTTATGATAACTAATATAATTTGTTTACTGTAATCACAATGTGTCATAAATTGTCCTCATGTGTCAAACACTTTCCATTATCCAGGGTGATGGGGAAAAGAAAGCTTTTCCATGAAGTGTTCAGAGTTGGTTGTACCTAACATTAAAAGCAGTATGGAAAAGGTCACATACTACTTCACTCTATACACAATACTCATCTGTGGGGGAAGCCACCCAAATTACAGTAACTTTGAGTTTAGGTCTTTACACATTCTCTTAGCCTTTAAACTGGATTAAGTTTCTATCTTTCCTCAAACATAACAACAGCAAACATTCTGTGACTCCTGACTCCTCCTTTTATTAATAGGATTCTTGGAAAAGGAACTACATATAGCATTCACACTCTCATGTGCAATTTAATCAGTATGAATAAACAACTATTAATTGATCAATTTTCCTGCATGTGAAAGCTGGTTTCTACTTGAGTAACTTAATTAAAATTGCTCTCATCAGTGTTAAGTAGAAACATTTTATTTTTAAGTCCTCTACCTGATTTATGCTTCATGTTTGGCAATACAAAATCCCTTCTTTAAAGTTTCTCTTCCTCCTGGACTTCTGTATAGCTTTTTCCCCTGTTACATAGCTTGGATATTTTTCAAACCTTTTAACATGTTTTCCTTTCACTTTGTTCTTTAAAAGTTTGGATTTTTAAAAAATATATTTCCCAGGTTTCTGTCTGAAGCCTCCTCCTATCTCCCCTTAAATGTTTCATCTCAGCAACCTATAAACTAACATTTCAATATTTACTATCAATCCCCCACCCTTCATCTTATGAAATCTCGACTCAAATTTCTGCCTCCTGAAGTCTTGCATTTATTATATTCTAGGTGTGTCAGACTCTAAATTTCAAATGGAACATCCTCACCCCAAGGACCAACATGTTATTTCTTCTACAACTCTGGTCTTAATAACTTCATTTTTCATGTAAGTTAAGAATCCCTATTCATTTTTTATTTCTTTTAACACTTTAAGTATTTCATTCCATTCTCTTGCTGGCATAGTTTCAGACGAGAATTCTGCCATGATTCTTATGCTTTTGTTTTATAGATAAGGAATTTTCTTTCTCTGAATTCTTTCAAGATTTTCTTTTTGTCTTTTGCTTGTTCCAGTTTCAATATACTATGTATAGGTGTAGGTTTTTAAATTTGTATCTTGCTTGGAATTCTCTGAGCTTCTTGAATCTGTGTTTTGCTATTTGTCATACATTTTGAAAAGGCCTTGGCCATTATTACTTTAAACATTTATTCTGCTCCATTCTCTCTTTCTTAATCTGTTACTACAGTTATGCACATGTTACACTATTTGAAATGATCTCAGAGTTCTTGGATATTATGTTACTTTTTTAATGCATCCCTTTTCTCTTTGTGTTCCAGTAGACACACAAGCTCACTGATGCCTTCCTCAGCTGAGGAAGCTGAGATCAGTCTCAGATCTCAGTCTAATTAGATCAGTCTAATCTACTGATGAGCTCATCAAAGGCATTCTTCATTTATGTTGCAGTGCTTTTGATTTGTAGCATTTCTTTTTGATTTCTTCTTAGAGTTTCCATCTCTTTGCTTACATTGTCCACTTGTTTCTGCATGTTGTTTAGCTTTCCACTGGAGCCCTTAACATATTAATTACAATTATTTTAAATTCTTTGACTGATATAATTCTAAAATCTGTCATATAGATATATACGTCTGGTTCTGCTGCTTGCATTGTCTCTCTAGACTGTGTGTTTTTTCCTGCCTTTATCATGCCCTGTACATTTTTTTAAAGCAGGTGATATATTAGGTAATAGGAACTGGGGGAAATTATGTGAGTTTTTATGTTAATCTTACAGGAAGTTGGCTATATTAATATTTGCTGTAGCTATAGACCCCAAAGGCTTCAAATTCCTCTGTCATCTTTATTTTTTTCCCTTCTGCTGTCTCTGGACTCCCATATGAATGCTTTCTAAATAGAGTCTGTGCCTTGCAGCTCTTCCAGCTGTAATCCAATTACTATACTGGAACCCAGTTAATACAGTGGTAAGGGGTTGAGACGGGAAAGACTTCCATAGCATTATGTTTAAAGACAAGTGCTTTAGTAGGATGGGTTGGTTGTGACCTTCACAATCCTTTCTTAGTTTTATTCCCTTCTCAGGTGAAGTAGGGTAGAGAAGAATGGAACTGGTTAATACCATTTCCCTTGGGAGAGATAAGGCTCTGTCTATAAAGTATTTTCCCCTGGAGTATAGCATATTTTAAATGATTACTTTACTGTATCTCTGCCAAAGTCACAAGGAGACTTTATTTAGTAGTTGTTCTTCTTCACCATGAGAACTGGCATGGATTCCTGGAGTGAAGACTCATGAAAAAATAGGTACCACTAAGAATATGGTCCCAGGAGGTTTCAACTGCCAACCTAGTCCACACATAGCTTCCAGCAATTCATCAAAATTACCATTTAAGTATTCCTACAAGTTTATGGCTTCAGTGACTTCTGCTCCAGGTAAATTGAATTCATCTGTGATTCTCTATATTTACCCTGGGGTGGTGGTTTGCTCTGTGGCTTTATTTCTCAGGTTAGCCCACCCACCTCTTGCAAAAGTTGTTCACTTTAAGTCTGTTTGGTTTTCTTCTTGTTGTTAAGACACAAGTGATGACTTCCAAGTTCTTTGGCTATTGCAACTGAAACCAGAAATCCTTATCCTGACTTCTCATCTTCTCTCACATTCCATAACCATCTGACAACAATCCTCTTTCTGACTACAAAATTCCTTGAATTCATTCCATTTCATCAATTTTCATCATAACTACCTTCATTCAGGCCTTTTAATCTAGTTGGTTTTCACCACCTATCTCCATTGTTCTCCTCATCTTTGTTCCAACACTAAGGAAGAGAACCTTAATAGAATTTTTAATTATATTTCTTAATTTCATATTAAATATGACCCCTTTGAGGATGAGAATCATATTTTATCTTAATATATTACAAATCATCTAGTTCAGTAGCTTTCACAGAGGAAGGGTTCTATAAATATCAAGGAAATGAGTGGATGGCAAACCATCTACTATCCTACGTGCCTAGGTATTTTAGTAAAAAAATGTTAGGCTGAAGTTTGAAGTTAAAACCAATTATACATATATATATGTGTGTGTTTGTGCGTGTATAATTATATATAATTATATATGTATGTGTGTATACATACATACATATACACACACATATATAATTTGTCCAGAAGCCAGAAGGTATTCAGCCATTTCTATGAAAAACAGAGAAATTTATTGAAGGAGATACAAGATACAAGAAATACTGTACATAGGACAATGATGCCTCAGTTCCCTTCAAAGTAGGCACATTGGAACCTCACACATTTCTTCCAATCGCCATCAGCTGCCCCATCGTATTCTCCTGAGTCTCACTGATGGTCTGAAATCTCTTCCCTTGAAAAGGTGATTTTAGTTTTGGGAAAAGCTAAAAGTCACAGGGCACCAAACGTGGGCTGTAGGGTGGCTGAGTCACCTGTGTGATTTGCTGTTCTGCAAGAAATCTCTTCACAAGATGTGATGCATGACTGGGCACATTGTCGTGATGAAGCTGCCAATCACCAGCTGTCCATAGCTGCGGCCTTCTGAACATTATGAATAGTTTACATGGAGGAATGTCTAAGCTTAACACAAAATTTGATGTAGATTCATTGCTCCACTCAATCAGTAATTTGGGGGTTTTTTTGTATGTTTATTTTGTTTTTTAAGGAAGAATGCAATTTTAATACTATTTTTGTCCTTGTTATTAAAAATACATCAATAAAATACATAAACAGTGATGTGAACTCTACACAAATCAAGAAACCACTTTTCTTGCACTCCCTACACAAATTGCAACAAGAATGTTAGGAAATAAGAAAATGGTGTTGTAAACATGTACATTTAAAATTAAATTCAGATGTATATGAAATAGAAGAATTAAATATTTTTAGAAAAATATTCCATAAAAGACATCATATCTTGATGTACAAAAATTATATCTTAAATAATTTATTAGAAGTATTCCACACAGCAATACTTTCACCAATATGTCCCCTAGAGCAGGGGCATAAACAAAAGAATAAACAAATGGGATCTCAACAAATTAAAAAGCTTCTGCATGCTTAAAGAAAACAGCATTAAAATGAAAAGAGAACCAACTATTTGGGAAAACATATTTGCCAATGATACCTCAGACAAGGGTTTGATCTCCAAAATACATAAAGAATTCACAGGACTCCACTCCAGGAAGACAAAAAACCCAATTAAAAAATGGGCAAAATACTTGACCAGACACTTCTCCAAGGAGGACATATGGAGGGCCCAGAGACATATGAAAAGATGTTCAGCATCAATAGCCATCAGAGAGATACAAATTAAAGCCACAATGAGATAACCACCTCATACCGGGCAGAATGGCCATCATAAACAAATCAACAAACAAGTGTTAGAGAGGATGTGGAGAAAAGGGAACCCTACTGCACTGTTGGTGGGAATGAAGACTGTTGGTGCAGCCCTGTGGAAAACAGTATGGAATTTCCTCAGAAAACTAAAAATGGAACTGCCTTTTGACCCAGCAATCCCACTGCTGGGATTATACCCTAAGAGCCCTGAAACACCAATCCATAAGAACCTATACATCCCAATGTTCATAGCAGCACAATTTACAATAGCCAAGTGCTGGAAGCAACCTAGATGCCCATCAGTAAATGAATGGATCAAAAAACTATGGTACATTTACACAATGGAATATTATGCAGCAGAAAGAGGGAGCTCCTGCCCTTCAAGACAGCATGGATGGATCTGGAGAGCATTATGCCAAAGTGAAATGAGCCAGGGGATGAAAGAAAAATGCCATATGATCTCACCTATAAATGGAGCCAAATCAACAAAACAAAAAAAAAGCAAAATATAAACAGAGACATTTAAATAAAGAACTAACAGACAGTAATCATAGGGGAGGTGGGAGGGGGTTACAGGGAACAAGTGGGAAAGATACTCAGAGAACATGTATAAAGGACACATGGACAGAGCCAAAGGAGGGTAGGACTGAAGGTGGGAAGTGGGGATGCATGTGGTGTGTGTGTGTGGGGGGGGGGATGTAGACAACTGTACTTGCACGACAATAAAAAAAACTGGTTGGGGGTAAAAAAAAAAAAATGAGAGCAACAACAAAAATTAGACAAAGGAAAGCAGGACCAGCTATATAATTTGCAGGGCCCAGTGCAAAAATGTGAGGCACCTCATTCAAAAGACAGAAAGAAGATTATAAATGTACTAAAATATGAATATTTTCTCTTTAAAAATATTTTATCATTTACAAAATGTAATAAGGGTGTTAGTGATACATGTGTAACAACCTAAACATACAAATTGCAAAAAGTATATATTCTTTTTGTCATGATTTTATATAATGTAAGAAATAACAACTTATTAATATGATATCCTAGTTGTGCATTTGAGCTTTCTACTGGCTCTCTTTTCTGCAAATCCATTTTATTAGGTCATTTATATTTTTTACTAAGTTCATTTTTCATCAACATTTTCAAAAGTGGCATTTGTCACTCTTAGAAAATGCAAGATTGCAAAATCTTAAAAATAACTTTTAGTTTTGAATAGGGTTTTCCTGCTGATGCAACTGTTACTGGAGCTATTCAGAGTACTTTACAGGCTGTGTCAATCAGTCATTTTGAATGGGACAGCCACACAGTACACAGGTTCACTCAACGGTGTCCACCACCCTGTACAGTGAAGTTGTTATTGTTCACACATGCACATTCCAGTCCACTCTTCTTGGCTGCCAGGTTATATCAATGTCACACAAACCATCCTTGTTATAATTAACAATGGCTGGACTTTTGCTGGACAAAAAAATATACATATATTTTTTTTCTGTAGGATTTATCCCTGAATACTCTATAAAGTATTTATCAAGAAATAATTCTACTGCCTTTCACATTAGTTAAACTACTTCTCCTAATATATTACTGTATAATAGGAATGATCTTTGTTTTATTTTTCTTGCCATATCTGGCATTTGATACACTGCTTTAGTTTTCACCATTCTTTTCAATATGATTTTATCTTTTTTGTAAGATAAATCAACATCACACTACTTGTCCCTATCTTTCATAAGTAAATTGAAATAGAAAATTACAATAGGAAAGAGAAGTGACTTGCTCAAGGCAAACTCAAGAGTTACTAAAAGAACTGAAATAAAAGACTGTCTATGTTTCAACAACAAATAAAAACCATGAATTCACACTTGTAGATGACAACTATAGAAAACTGAGAAGATGCAGGATTTTTTTATTTTACCTCATATCTAAAGCCAAAATTACATCTTGCATATAAAGATGTTTTTAAACAACACAAAAATTCTGTATAAACCATCCCATTGTTTCAGGGTCAAAAGCAGACAATGTAAGTAATTATTATATTCTATTTTAATCAAAACTCTTCCAAATTTAACTTCTAGAGAAATATGAAAAGATGGCCCATTCAGTTCCATGGGCTCTATATCAAGGAACAATGTTTGTGAAGGGAGGGAATCGATGAAATAGAATCTGATATTGTATGGTTATGAATTTAACCCTTAAAGAAGCTCTTACATGAGCTGGTAGTCTTAAAACTCCAATTGTTTTAAACACCTTTCATACCGTAGAGTATTTAAAAATAAGTGAATGTTAAATGTTAGCCACTGTACAAGAATCTGAGCATACAGCAGCCAGCAAGGTAGAAAAATGGTACTTCTACTGTCTAGCACAAGGGTCAGATTTTTAAAGTATGATAATGTCATAGAAGAGAACCACTAGGTTCTAGGGAAACATAATTTAGTCTTTTTGATGAAGTAATGTCGAAGTGGAGGTCTGAAGGATGAGTATAGTCTTGCTGTGGAAAAGAAAAATAAAATAAAACACCCCTGGACTATTGGACTAAGTAAATAGGAATGAAGAAAGTTCAAAGACATAAAACATATCTAGTATAGATAAAATATGAAACAAAAAAGAACAAAATGGCACTTGACAATGCTGTAAAATAAGCCACATCACATTGTGCTCCTTAGATTTTATCTTGAGGACAAGTGGAATAAAGGTTTTAGAACTTTAAGGACTACAGTTTTTAGCAGGAATAGGGCATAGTCTGCATAGAGCAGAAAGACTGACTGGGGACATAAGAGGAGGGAATACAGTTGTAAGAGAAGAAGTGAGGACCTATTAGAAGGCTATTACAAGTATTAGAAGAAGATGTAATAGTGTTTTTAAGTAAACTGGTAGCAGAGGCCCTGAATTTGTCCTAATTCCTCTAGGACAACGTTCAACTACTATCTGAAATGATCTTTACCAAGGTATTAATGCAACTGATTTTAAAATAAATAATTGAAAATTAATTACATGTAGTTTAATAAAGAGCTTTTTAAAAGTCAAAAGATCCTCTAACCGTATCTCTAAGGGATCAGGAATCTTGAGGAATGCAAAGATTCCCCTAGGTTAAATATGGTATCTCACATAAAGTGTGCTGGCTTTATTGCATAAGACTGTTCCTTTCCCAAATGCAAGAGAGAATTTTTTAAAAAGTACATAATCTCTGGGATGTTGGTTTTGGGAATGACACATTTGGTTTTTTAAGTTGTTTGTGAATTGGTTAGATTTAGTTCTCTAGAAGAATGTGTTTCTGATAATATACTGGCACTTAATGGAGAACTTGATTACAATAAAATTTGCTTCTTACATACTTTTACAGCCAGGCATACTTGCAATCATCCAAAAAGATATACATATATCTATGCACTTATGCACATCCTACTTCCAAATTAATCTTCTTCAATATATTTCTCAACTGCTCAAATTGTGGTTCTCTATTAACGGACTTACAGATACAGGGATATAGTATAAATATTCTCTCTATCAAAATCTCCAATTGCCAGTGGTCTGTAAAATACAAATTCAACAGATTAATACTTGTTATAACTGATTTTTCTACTTTCTAAAGTAGTAACTTTAAGCAGCTTAGTGTTCAAGATAATATAATTTGAGTTATACTATTATAAGGCAAAAATAGTGCTTATATTTTAGAAAAAACTACATGAAACTAGTGTAATAAATGTACTCAGTCATGGGGTAGTAAACTGTCTTTTCCCTGCCCTGCAAGGTATTAAACCAAAAGAATAAAAACAATTTAAAGGAAAGGAGAATTATTACTAAAAGAAGCAGCTAACATTTATTTGGTTTTAATTGCATGTCAGGCACTCTGAACTAAATTATCTCACTTAACACTTAACCCTTGCAACAATCCTGTGTTAGGAACTTGGATTTTGTGATTTAGCATTGTAAAACAAATCTTTTAAATGTGTAAATAATGTAGTCAATCTTCCAGAACTACCCAGTCATCGTATTAGGTTTGTTTGGCTCCAGTGTTGCTAGGTATTTCAATATGATGCTATATTGCCTGTACCATAAGACATCTACAATATACCAATCATTCTTAGCTGTTTTAAGCACATTTAATTAAATTAATAAAAATAAATTGTGCTGGACAGGTATTTTAGATACTAATATCTTTATTATCCAGACACTAATATCTTTATTATGCAGATACTAATATCTTTATTATGTTTATAGGAAAACAAACTCAGAGATCTCTAAATACATCTTCTAATGTCACATAGCTAAATAGTAGCTAGAAATAAGTAATGGAGTTTTTATTTGAACCTATATATTCTGACCATAGAGCACACTGTTCTGGTTCCAAATGATCCAAGATTAACAACAAAATGCAGACATATTATCAGAAGAAATCTAAGTAAGAGAAAGAACAGGAAGTGCTGGGCAAGAGTTCTTAGAGTTCAGAGGTTATGCGTAGAGACATTTTTTGGCCTTTTTTAAATTTCCATTACCATTTACCCACCTTATCCTGCCCTCCCCTGCCACACACAATCTCCACACTGTTGTCCATGTTCACCAGTCCTTTTTCCTTTTTGCTCAATCCCTGCATCCCCAAACCCTGACAGCTGTCATCCTGCTCTCTATGAATCTGTCTCTGTTTTGCTTGTTAGTTCAGCATTTTTCGTTGTCTTTATAGCATAAGTTTATTTATTAATTAATCTTTTAACACATCTATTCAACAAGTATTTTTGAGTGTCTACCATGTGCCTAGACAGTGGGTATATAATGTTGAAAGAAATAAGGTTCCAGTTGAGAAACGGCAGCAGTTGGTTAACTAAGGCTAACTGGAGGTGATGGAGTAGAGAACAGTGAGAGAGGGAAATTTATGGGGTACTTGGATACTGAACAGAATTTTTTTAAAATTGTCATTTACTTAGCTGTCTGACCTTTCTCAAATTTCTTAAGAACTTGGTAGTTCAGTTTCCTCACATGTAAAATGAGGAAAATATTAGTGGTTAATTTATATGGTTGTTTTAAATATTAAAATGAGTGATGAAGATTAATATGTGTTAATATATGTAAATCATTTAGAAGGAGTGTCTGACTTCTAAACACTCGATAAATATTAGTTATTAAGCATTACATTAATGTAGATCATTACAATGATGAGTCATGTTCCTATTAATATTAAAGTACATCACCAAAGTTTATTCAATGTATAGCTAGCTCTTAATAGATGCCATTAGTTAAATTCGCTAACTGTAGGCAAGTCTTTTTTGAACAGGGTTTCATTTCAAAATAAGATCAAATGGAGTTTCAAAATTTTTCCTAAAGCCCTCATTTAATTCTGTTATCTTGAAGATAATGTTAAAAAAATGTACTTTTCTTAATAAGATTTGCATGCAAAATCCTTTTGTTTGGAAGCATGTTTTTCTTGTCTCTGTATTTAAGAAATATTACAGACTAATAGCACAAAGCATTTTTCCTTGATTTCAGGAGAGCTGGAATTAAAATGGGAAATAGTTTTATTTCATATAATATACTATTGGTCTTTGCAATACAATTACTTAAACAACAAATTTCCTATCAGTGGCACTTCCAGCACCTAGGGTTGCACTGCTCTAACCTAATCCCCACATTTTACATGTGAAGATACTGAATTAGATGAACAACCTGCTTTCTCAACATCATACAGCTAGATGATGGAGGACCCTGTAAGCAAAGCCCTCCCCTAAATTGTTGTTTACAGCATGGAAACAAGTCATCATCACATACAACGGCCACTGACCACCACAGTTACATAGCTGATCCTACACTGGGAGACAGTGACAGGTTTACTAAGCACCTACCTACTGAAGCTGTCAGATTTTTCAACATCTGTTTTAAAAAGAAAATACTCTGCACTGAATATCCAACCTTTTACCCTCTAAAGAACACTGAAATACTAGCTAAAAAATCATGAATGTACATAACAATTGTGAATGCTACTTTCACAAAAGGTGCCTATTTACATTTAAACCATTATAATTATTCTGTATTAATTTTTAAATCTACATATCTATAAATAATGGAGAAATCCACATATGTGCCATAGTAGTAATAATATTAAGAATGGAAACTAACATTTTTTAAATATCAAATTATAATGAATATAAAATAAACCTCCACTCTATCCTTCAAATTATTTTCTTACTATTAATATTAGTAGTTCAGAAATTGTCTTTCCCTGTGTTACATTTAACAATTGTATCATTTCACAGTAAAATTATCTCCAGAATAATAGGTCTATGTTGCAGACTATTTGTAAATTAATGGGATAATATATCTTATATTGCTTCACCAAGCACCACACACATTTGGGAAAACGCTAACAAAAAAATAGTTATTATGTTTGACATTTGAGCAGATTCTCTAGTCCTGGAGAGGAAACAGGCCATGTTTTTATTACTTGATGAAATTTTATCAGTTCATCATTCTCATAGGCTCTCTAGGAGCAAATGTAAGATGGGTTCATTCAATTTTAGTATTCAAGGTCCTAAAGATGAAAAATGAATCATTTTTCCTTTGTTAAATCAATTACAGAAGAACTCAAATAGAAAAGAGTCTTGTCAATATGCACTCTTGGCAGAGTTTAGAAGCTACATATTTCACTGAAAACATCAGTCAGCTATTTGTGATTTCATAACCTAAATTCAGAAAGTCTTTGATTCTGTAATAGCTGTCCATTTTTAAGGCTGAGGATTGTATTCTTACATACAGTTCCTATCAATAGACTTTTTTGGAATAAGAGTGGGTGAGATTAATTAGCTTATTATAATTCATTAGAAAGTGGTATGTGGATGACTGCCTACTTTAATTAGTTTTATTACTGTCGGAAATTGTTTTATGTGCCAGGCTCATCACCAAGCATGCTTGGAAAACATTAGAGAAGTAATCAGACTTGATATGAGGTACCTCTGATTAGGCAGTATGGCTAAGGACACTCATAGTGAACAAGTAAGGTTTTAAAAAGATGGACATGAGAGCATTTAGAAAAAGGAAGTTTATCAAATCAACTGTTTTTATGAAGCAGAATGCAAAGTATAGTACTTCAAAATACTATTGTGGCATACTAGGTGCTAACCCGTAATTGTTGTAAAATGTTTAAGTATCTCAGGTTTACCCAATAAATCTCAATGCACATTTACTACAACACATATATTATCAGAAAAGTTAGTAGCCACATCTTTTAACAAAATAATCTTTCAAATGATATATTTTTAAGCATTACTACTCCCAGGGAATAATATACCTATAACTTTGATCAAATAGAAAAAATAAGGTCACAATCTAAACTAAGCATGTCCAAATATGAAACATATTTTAGAATAGAGGTAAATGAAAAATTATAAAAATATTTCATAGGAATTCACTGGGATCTTTTGGCAAGTTCTGACTAATAAAAACATTCTTTTAAAAATGTTCTTAATATGTTATAAAAAACTTTAAAAAATGTTCTTAATATCTTCTTAACCTTAGTTCAAAATGAATATTACAATTGTTTAATAATTAATTTATATAAATATAATATATAAATATTAGAAGTTAAACCTCATGAACTAAATAGAAAAAAAGAAAAGAAAACCTATGTACTTACTTATACACCATCTCACTCTGAAAACATTCATACCATTGGTAATTTACCAAATTTGATTTTAGCATATCTGGTTAAGTAGTGTTTATGAAGCACAATACTCATCTTCACTCATCAAGAAATTAATGTTATTAGACTTTTACATATATGACAGCATGTTGAAGTTTCTGACTAACCAATCTAACCTTTACTTTTACAAATACCTCCTTTCAAAATTTAGAATTATTTCTCCAAATATGTGAGCTATACACTCATTCTGATTTTTCCTCTGCTATTCCAGAGAGGATGCCATTATAGTTTTGGGTGGGGAATTGCAATTTCTGGCCTTACCTCTAATGCATTTTTGTTGTTTGTTTTGTTTTGCTTTCACAGAAAATACTCTAATTACAAAGCAGCACAGTTAAATAAGGTATCAGTAAGTAACAAAAGCAAAAAATGCCAACTGTTTTCTTCTTCTTTTCATTCACTACAGATGCCACAGATGTCACCCAGGTTGGGTAAAATCTAACTGTAAATATATTGGGCAACACCTAAGATGGCAGGGGAATAACTGGAAGCTATACTCACCTCCTCCTAGGACAAGTCTGGAATTACAACTCAATTGTCGAGAAATCATCCTGAATAACCAACTGAACACTAGGTGGAGAGAAGTCTTATAACCATGGACAGAGAACAGAAACCACTTCACCACAATGAGACTGGTAGGGAGTGCAGAGAAGATGCAAGAGGGCTGGCTGGACTCCCATGGGAAGTAGCTGAAGTTCCAGAGGGATATCTCAGCAGCCAGGGTGTTCCCCCTGAGAAATATGGGGTCTAAATTGCAAGTGGGGCTCCCCAGCCTACTGTACCAGAGCTGGAAAGGACCCCAGATAACATCCAGCTATGAAAAGCATCAGGGTTTCTTTCTACCAGGGAGAGATGGCTGGAGCCACGGAGGGCCTTTTAAAGGGCCAAACGCACAATATTTCATTTAAAGCCATTTACTGGGGCCTCCAGCAAAGGGAAGGCAGAGTAGAATAGGGCTGCTTGAGTAGAGTCGAGGTCAGTGGCTCTGGGGAGAGAACAGAAGGAATGCCACCAGGATCCCTGTGCTAAGTCATTCCCCGTACTGCAGAAGCCATCATCCTGAGGCAGAGCAGCTGTCCCCAGATTGCGTCAACCTGAGAAGCAATAGCCCTGCCCATGGGAAATACACTGCACCACCCTGGGGAGCTTAAGCTGGGCTGCTGATTATAGCTTGAGGCTGTATCAGTGATTAGTTGAACAGCTAAGACAGATATGTGGGAGCTCTCTGAGACTTCAGCTGACCCTCACTTGGGCCCAGTGTTGATAAAAGCCTGCCTTGGTGCATTGCCTGGTTTCTTCTGCACACAGTAAGGCAGAGCAGAGGGAGCCATATGCTTTGGAATGCTGATAACAACAAACAAGCTGACCAGGGCCCAACACAAGCAATGTCTGTCAAAACTACACCAGAGATCATACCTAGATACAAATACAAATAAACAGCCAACATGGGAAGACAAAGAAACAGACTCCAAATGAAAAAAGTGATTTTCCAGAAGAACTAAAAGAAATAGTAGCATGCAGCCTATCAGACTGAGAGTTTAGAGTAATGATTACAGGGATACTCAACAGCATGAAAAAAGAAACCATAAGAAAGGACCAATCAGAAATAAAGAATGCAATATCTAAAATAATACATTGGAAGGAATAAACAGTATGTTAGATGAAGTAGAGGACTGAATCGATGACTTGGAAGATAAGGTAGAATAAAACACCCAGGCAGAGCAGCAAAAAAGAAAAAAGAATTTTAAAAAATGAGGAGAGCTTAAGAAACACTTTAGACAATATAAAACATAACAAATTATGTATTGTGGGATACCAGAAGGATAAAAGAGTAGCAAGTGATCAAGAACCTACTTGAAGAAATAATCACTAAAAACTTCTCTAATCTAGTGAAGGAAAAAGTTAGAGAAGTCCAGGAAGCTCAAAGAGTCTCAAAAAAGGTGGACCCAAAGAGACCTACACTGAAACATACCATAATTAAAATGACAAGGCTTAAATACAACAAGAGAATTCTAAAAGCTGAAACAAAAAAGCAGGTAGTTACATACAAGGTAGCACCAATTAGACTGTCATCTGACTTCTCAACAAGAACATTTCAGGCCAGAAGAGAGTGGCATGATACATTCAAGGTGATGAAAAGCAAGAACCTACAACCAAGACTACTTTACCCAGCAAGGATATCATTTAAAATTGAAGGAGAAATAAGGAGCTTCCCAGAGGGGAAAAAAAAAGCTAAAGAAGTTTCTTAACTCCAAACCAGTACTGCAACAGAAGAAGAAGAAGAAGAAGAGCGAAAGAAAAAAAAAATGAAGAAAATAGTCTAACAACAAAATGGAATTAAATACATATCTATCCATAATCACCTTAAAGGTGAATGATTTAAATGTTCCACCAAAAGATATGGGGTAGCTGAATGGAAAAGAAAATGTGACCCATATATATTCTGCCTCCAACACACCCATCTCAGATCAAAAGATAAACACAGATAAAGGTACAGGTATGGAAAAAGATACTGAATGCAAATGGAAAGGACACAATGGCAGGGGTAGTGGTACTTATATAAGGTAAAACAAACTTTTAAGCCAAGGCTATAGTAGGAAACAAAGAAGGACTATGTATAATGATAAAGGGAACAATTAAACAATAGGATATAACCCTAGTAAACATTTACCTACCTTATGTGTGAAACAAATCTTGATGGTCATAAAGGGAGATACTGACAGAAATACAGTGACAGTTGGGGATTTTAGCATCACATTGACTTCAATGGATTGATATTCCAGGCAGAAAATCAACAAGGAGACAGAGACCTTAAATGACACACTAGATCAAATGGGTTTAATTGATATCTTCAGAGCATTTCACCCCAAAGCAATAGAATATATGTACATACTTTTCAAGTACACATAAAATGTTTTCTAGGGTATACCACATATTAGGACACAAAACAAATTTCAATAAATTTAAGAGTATTAAAATTATGTCAAGAATCTTCTTTGACCACAGTGCTATGAAGCTAGAAATCACTAAAAAGTACACAAATACATGGAAGCTAAATAACCTGTTATTAAACAATGGTTAACAATGATATCAAGGAAGAAATAAAAAAAATACTTTGATCCTTGGCTGATGTGGCTCAGTGGATTGAGTGCTGGCCTATAAACCAAAGAGTCACAGGCTCAATTCCAAGTCAGGGCACATGCCTGGGTTGTGGGCCAGGTACCCAGCAGGGGGCTTATGAGAGGCAACCACACATTGATATTTCTCTCCCTCTCTTTTTCCTATCCTTCCCCTCTCTAAAAATAAATAAATAAAATCTTAAAAAATACTTTGAAACAAATGAAAATGAAAACACAACACCCCAAATCTGAGGAACAGTGTGAAAGCAATCCTAAGAAGGAAATTCACAGCATTACAGGCTTCTATCAAAAAACAATAAAAAGCTTAAATAAATGATCTAACTTCACACTTAAAGGAACTTGAAATAATACAACAAAGATCAAAGTGACTAGAAGGAAACTAATAAAGATCAGAGTAGAAATAAATAAAATAAAGTCTAAATTAAAGATTCAAAATATCAATGAATCTAAGAGCTGGTTCTTTGAAAAGATAAACAAGATTGACAAACCTTTAACCAGACTCATCAAGAAAAAAATGAGAGAGGACCCAAATAAATAAAATCAGAAATGAAAAAGGAGAAAATAACAACTGACCTCAAAGAAATGCACAGGATCATAAGAAAATATTAGGAACAACTATATGCCAACAAACTGGACAACCTGGAATAAATAGATAAATTCCTAGAAACATACCATCTTCCAAAACTAAATCAGGAAGAATCTGAGAACCTGAATACTCAGATTACACCTAGTGAAACTGAAGCAGTAAACAAAAAACTCCCCAAAAACAAAAGTCGTGGACCAGGTGGCTTCACAGATCAATTTTACCAAACATTCCAAGAATAATAATGCCTCCCCTTCTCAAACTATTTCATAAAATTCAAGATGAAGAAAAGCTCCCTAGCTAATTTTACTAGGTCAGTATTATCCTAATTCCAAAACCAGATAACGACACTACAAAGAAAGAAAATTATAGTCCAATGTTCCTGATGAACGTAGACACTAAAATCTTCAATAACATATAGCAAACAAAATACAATAATACATTAAAAAGATCATACACAGTGATTAAGTGGGATTTATTCCAAAATGCAAGGTTGGTGAAACATTCACAAATCAATAAGTGTGATTCACCACAGAAACAAAATGTAGGATAAAAACCAGATGATCATATCAACAGATGCAGAAAAAGCATTTGATAAAATGGAGCACCCATTGATAATCAAAACTCTCAGCAAAGTGGGGCTGGAGGGAACACACCTAAACATAATAAAGACCATATACGACAAACAAACTGCTAGTATCATACTCAACAGGCAAAACTATAAGCGTTCACCTTAAAAATCAGGAACAAGGCAGGAATGTCCACTTTCACCTCTGTTATTCAACAATGTACTGAAAGTTCTAGCCACAGCAATCAGACAAGAAGAAGAAATACAATACCCCCAAATTGGAAATGAAGAAGTAAAACTGTCTTTATTTGCAGATGACATGATACTGTACATGGAGAACACAAAAGATTCCACCAAGAAACTACCAGAACTGATCAATAAATTCAGCAAAGTAGCAGGATACAAAATAAATATTCAGCAATAAGTTGAATTTTTTCTATGCTAATAACAAACTAACAGAAAGGGAAATTAGGAAAACAATCACTACAAAAAGAATAAAATACCTAGGAATAAACTGAACCAAGGATGTAAAAGACCTGTACTTGTAAAATTGTAAGACACTGAAGAAAGAAATTGAAAGTACAACGTGGAAGCACATACCCTGTTTTGGATAGGAAGAATTAACATGATTAAAATGTCCATACTACCCAGAGCCATCTATAGATTCAATGAAATTACCATCAAGATTCCAATGATGTATTTCACAGAACTAGAAC
This sequence comes from Phyllostomus discolor, assembly GCF_004126475.2. Classification (NCBI taxonomy): domain Eukaryota; kingdom Metazoa; phylum Chordata; class Mammalia; order Chiroptera; family Phyllostomidae; genus Phyllostomus; species Phyllostomus discolor. The sequence continues at coordinate 97,937,489 of NC_040903.2, forward strand.
AAATATTTCAAAAATTTACATGGAACCACAAAAGGCCCCACATAGCAACAGTGCTCCTGAGAAAGAACATCGTTGGAAGAATCATTTACCTACTATCAAACTATAGTATAAGGCCATAGTAATTAAAACAGCCTGGTACTGGCATAAAAACAGACACATACATCAATGGAATAGAATAGAAAGCACAGAAAAATCTACACCTTTAGCCCTGGCTGGCGTAGCTCAGTAGATTGAGTGTGGGCTGTGAACCAAAGCATCACAGGTTCGATTCCCAGTCAGGGCACATGCTTGGCTTGCTGGCCACGGCCCCCAGCAACCATGCATTGATGTTTCTCTCTCTCTCTCTTTCTCCCTCCCTTCCCTCTCTAAAAATAAATAAATAAAATCTTTAAAAAATATATACACCTTTATAGTCAATTAATATTCAACAGAGCAACCAAGCACATACAATATTCTAAAGATAGTTTATTCAATAAATGGTGTTGGGAAAACTGGATAGATTATGTGCAGAAAAATGAAACCAGACCACTTTCTTATACTACACAGAAGAATAAATTCAAAATGAATCAGAGACTTACATGTTAGTCCCAAAATCATAAAAATCATAGAAGAAATTATAGGGTGTATAATTTCAGATATTGCTCATGTTTATGAGATAATCACCTCACTCGAGGGAAACAGAAAAAATAAACAAATAGGACTACATAAACCTAAAAAGTTTTTGCACAGCAAAGGAAAGCATCACCAAAATAAAGAGACAACCCACAGATGGGAGAACCTATTCACTGATATATCTCATAAAAGATTCATACCCAAAATTTATAAAGAACTTACAAAGCTCAACACCAAAAACAAACACACAACCCAATTAAAAAATGGGCAAATGACTTGAATAGACACTTCTCCAAAGGGGACATACAGATGGCCAAAAGACATAAGAAAAGATGCTTAACACCACTAATCATCAGAAAAATGCAAATTAAAGCCACAATGAGAGATCATCTCACACCTGTCAGAATGGCTATCATCAATAAATCAACAAACAACAAGTGCTGGTGAGGATGTGGAGAAAGGGGAATCCTTTTGCACTGTTGGTGGGAATGCAGATTGGTGTAGCCATTGTGGAAAGTAGTACGGAGATCCCTGAAAAACTTTAAAATGTATCTGCCTTTGACCCAGTCATCCCCCTTCTGGGAATATATCCAAAGAAACCCAAAACACTAATTCAAAAGAACATAAGCACTCCTATGTTCATTGCAATGTAATTTACAATCACCAAGATATGGAAGCAGCCCAAGTGTCCTTCAGTAGATGAGTGGATAAAACAACTATGGGATGTTTACACTATGTAATACTACTCAGCCATAAAAGAGGAAATTTTACCCCTTGTGATTGCATGGCTGGGCTTGGAGAACGTTATGCTAAGTGAAATAAAGCCAGTCAGGGAAAGACAAATACCATATGATTTCACCCATGGGGAATCTAATAAACAAACTGAACTAACAAGGAAAATGGGGACAGACTCAGGAATGGAGAGCAGGCTGACAGCTAGGAGAGGCAGTTTAGGGGGTGGGGGGCCTAAGTAAAAAGCAAGAATGACTCATGGGCATGGGCAACAGTGTTGTGATTGAAGCAGGTCAAGGAGTAAGGGGATTAAATGATAATGGAAAAATATACAATAAAGATTAAATAAAAAATATTGGAATAAGGTGTGAAGCATTTAACTACACACTTTTTATTAGTGAGTAGTCTTATTAAAACCACAAACCAACCTAGTGATCATCACTAACAACACAGCCAGAACATACCACCCCAGTTCCAAACCCCAACATGTATTATTAGTGTCCTAACAGAAGTTTCTTGTTTAATGTTTACCAGGAGCTTGCAAAACTGAATTATATATAGCCTGATTTTCTGTCCTATGACACTTCTCTTCAGCACACAAGTCTGCCATCTATTACTTTCATTAAAAGCATAAAGTATAAAATTAAGCAATGCATATGTTTCAAATTAAGATGAGGGCAATCAATAATTTTAGAATAGGTTGCCCATTTTATATTCATTTAAAAATACTGGGGTTTGATTACATTTCATTTTGTTAGCAGTATACAATAGTGAGCATAAGAGGATATAAAACTTGGGAGAAAAATATATTTTTCCTTTTGGGTCATAAAGGGGAAGGATCTTCACAAGAAAAGACACTTAATAGATAAAATCATTTCTTAACACAATAAGAAAAGCCTACTTTTCCTTAAGAGGAAATCAATTTTAACAGACAGGTCATAGTAATTCTGCCAGGATGTTCTAGAGATTAGAGAATGATTTGAGGTTTCATTTTATCTATTACACCACAACTCAAATGTCTGAACACTACAATAACTTAACTGCAAGCTTGGAAACATTTTCAAGTGTGAAGGCAGTCTGCTGATTGAGTAAGTGATGCACCATATGAAAGTTATAATTCCTTGTCAAATTTTTCAAATAACACTGAAATATCTGCATTTTGTTCCAGCAGGGAGTGTAAATTATAACTGACATTTTCTGAGAAATGTTGCCTATTAACTTATATAAAGTAATCATCAATAAAAAATAAGCATATATTTGGTAGGTCTTCCACACATCACCTGCCAAAAAGTGGTGGTCTTACCTTTGATAATGAATAGTAATTCATTATGTAATAGTAATTCATAATAGTAATCTATTATCAGTACAAACTAATGGTAATGAAGGGGATCAGAGTGTCTCACCCCAAAGTATGCCTTTTGAGATATTATTTCGAGCTGTTTTTTAAGGAACAAAAGACTCAGGAAAATCCTTTGAACTTTCCTCTAACTACCTAAAAGGAATTTAGGTACAAACCTTTGGTAGGTAGACAGGCATGAGCAGAGCAACAATGGTGGGCCAGGTACATAAGGTCACCAGGGAGATAAATGCTGGGTACTTAGCAACAGGCAAAACTGGGCAAACAAGGACTGCCCCTGACCACCCATCACCTGCAGGCTAACCTTTCCTTCCCAAGCATATTGCTGGTCATGGGGTTTAGACCCCCTGACCTTTCATATCACCAGTTATTTATTTTGGACCCTCCCATGCCCCCCCCCCCCCCCCCCCCCCCACATGTTGCCAGTTATGTGGTTTAGATCCCCTTAGAAGGAGAACAAAACAAGCAGACAGGCTGAAGAATAGCCCTTAAGCATTAGCACCCCAGGACAATGAGGCTCATCTGCATCTAAGATGTCTAGGCCTCAGTTTTGTTCCTGGCCCAGCAAGCAGTAAAGCCAGGCCAGCCACACCCCAGTGCTGACATCAGGACCAGCTGCAGTGACTAATGGCCCCCACCCTGGAGAGCTGACCAATCAGTGGAGACCACAACCCTGAAAGGATACACCTGCAAACCTGATATATACAGTATTCTATCGAGATACTTCCCTGGGACCTCTCCTAAAATCTTCACCCTTAAAAACCCTTCATATGAAGGATCCAACAAACCTCTCTCTATGGAACCTGCCTGTGCTTTTCCCCACCCCCTTCCCTCAGGCACGTGTTCCTCGTCCCTCTCTTTCTCTTAGGTTCCAAGAGCCCTTCTTTTGCCTCTGTAGTTTGTTTCCTGAGCCCATTTCATTCACAGCTCACTTCTATCTCTGCGACTTCCTAAATAAACTCTCTTATAGTTCGAGTCTTTGCTCTGAAATCTTCCTTAGTCAGAACTCAAGTACCAAGGTGGCTAAACCATGGTCCAGTCTGACTCCACAGATCTAACATCTGGTGAGGTTTCCCCACTAACAGACCTGCTCCAGGAAGGAAGATAGCATCACAGATAACTGTGACAGACAGGGAAAACCTAGCAAGGCCCCTTTGTTCAAAGCCCCCTCTGTGTCCTGTTGAAAAGATAGTTCAGCAAGCATTTATTTACCAAACATTTGCTTTCCTATTTCCATGAGAATTGCTTTCCTGCTCTTTGAATTCTCACAGCATCCCCCACACCCCTTTCTCCTCTGCTCCAGAATGGCATATAAACCTCAACAGCCCAATGTGTCTTCAGGTATCATATTCTTAGGGCACCCTGGCCTGTACACCCATAATACATTTTAGTCATTAATCATTAGTCTTCTATTAATCTGTCGCATGTTAATTTGATTATTAGAACAGCCCACAAAACTAAGAAAACTGGAACAGAAAGTATTTTTTTTGTCCCCACAATAATCCACACTGTTCCTCCTAAAACAATATCTTTGAATAACAATGACAGGAAGATCTCTAAGATATAATGGAATGCATTTATAATTTGAAATTTTAGTTATATGTTATATACATTTTGCAGAACCAATTTTTTAATTACAAAAATGTTAGCAGCTTTTTGCCTTTGAAACCAAACATTCTCATAGTGAAAAGTCACTGCAGAACTAAAGTTTATAAGTAGTATTGTATAATTTCTTGTCTTAATTTGACAGCACCTGGGATTTAGACAAAGACTGCCTCTCAGGGGTCCATATAAGCAAAATTTATACTGATTACATGTTTTAGCTCTCACTAACTGCCATTGGTAATGACACCTAAGAATCACAGCATGACACCAATTTAAATCACAACAATGCAGAAATAGTGATATAAAACCTGGGAATACATCACAGAAAACTGTGTGTAAGAAGAAAAACAAGCATTATCTGCTGGGGTTCCAAGTAAAATCCAAATTCCCATGTCAATATCAGGATTTGTGAAATTGGCCCACAACTGAAAACCTTCAAATTAAGTCCACCACTTCATCCATTATGGCCCAACACAACATATTTGGAAGTTGTTTATATACAATACAGTACCTCGCTTTTTACAATGTCAATTTTGTTCTCTTCCTTATTTCTTAGTGCCTGACATTTTCTAAATACAATTATTTTATTTGGTAAGAGTTTTAACAATGTATGTCTCAGTTAGGAGGAAAAGAAAGAGTAGGAGTTACAAAAAAAAGATTTTGATTTCTACGAATTCAAGAATATAACTGTAAAATGATATAAATAGGTCAATGAAAATATATTTTCATTAAGGACACCAATTTTTGCATAAAATTTTAGCCACTCAATAATGTTATTCTAAGAAAGACAATAAGAAAAATAATATATTATGTATAACAAATAATTAAAAATACACTTTATTCCATTAAATATTTGGGTAATAAATTTAATAAATAAAACATAAGCTGACAATAACATTTTATAAATGGAAAAATATAAAAAATGAAAAATATTTCATGTATTATTAAACTATTATGGACTGAATGTTCTATCTCCCCAAATGTATATATCCAAGTCCTAACCACAAATGTGATGGTATTTAAAGGTGAAACCCTTTGGGAGGTAATTAGGGTCATTAGATAAGGTGATATGGGTGGGACACTTAAAAAGAAGCAGAGAGAACAGAACTACCTTCCCTAACCCCCAAGGCATGTTTGCAAGCCAGAAGGGGCCCTCAGAAAGAACCAAGCTTGTTGGGAACTTGAACTTAGACCTCCTGCCCGTCAAAACTGTGAAAATTAAGTATCTGTTGCTTAAGCCACCCAGTCTATGGTATTCAGTGATAGTCAGTCTGAGCTAATAGAAAGATCAACAGGGGCCAATTATTACAATTAATGTAAATGTTAGCAGCATGTTAGCACATTAAAATTATAGCTATATAAAGGTTGACCAATGACCAATGACCAATAATGAATTACAAATTCCATAGCTACATTATAATAGCAAATGCAGTCCCACAAAAAGCTACAATATTTTGTACTTACAGAATAATTATAAGGTTCTGAATGGATTAAAAATAAACTCTTGCTTTTAGTATTTTTTTCATTTGTTTCATTTCATCAGAGAGGGAAGGGAGGGAGAAAGAGAGAGAGAGAGAAACATCAATGTGTGGTTGCTGGGGGTCATGGCCTGCAACCCAGGTATGTACCCTGACTGGGAATCGAACCTGCAACACTTTGGTTCGCAGCCCACGCTCAATCCACTGAGCTATGCCAGGAGTATTTTTTTAAACAAATGAAAAATATCACAACTCCTATTTCCCTTACCTAAAAAGATTTCATTTGCATTGCTGTTCAAATGACTTGTTCAAATAAGACTTTTAGTAAACTATTGACGAACAAATTTCATTTGACTCCTAGAGTTTTAACTATATCAATAACTACTTTTTTTTGCCACTTGCATATGGTTGTGTTTTTGTGAGTGCATACATGTATGAAAGAGAAAGAGACAGCTGTGGGAGAGGGGAGAAATATTAATCAACTGAGTAAGAAAGAGAGAGACAGAGAGAAAGATTTGGAGAACAAGGAGAGTAGAATGAGTGAAAGAAAAAGGAACATAATGGCTGGTATAATAAATGGTAACCACTGAATACACTCACTAAAGGGTTACAAATAAATAATAGTTAATACAAGGAATGTAACTTGCTTTGGGCTTTTTCTCTAAAATTTGAGGATAATATTAAAATATTATAATGACATGTTTAATAACTAAATTTTGATATGTTATTGTTGTTATATTGAGCTAAATGACCTCATGACCCAGTCTAAAAATGGCAATCCTTATATGCCCCATTTTTTTAATTCCAGTTTTTTAAACTTCCACTGATATATTTAGTAAAAAAATATTAAATGTTTTATTGATTATATGTAGCTGTGTGACAAAGTAAATGGAACAAATATTTATCATCTCACACAGTTTCTACGAGTCAGAAATCTAGGTGTGGCTTAGCTGTGTATTGTGACTTAAGGTCTCTTGAGGTTGTACTCAGCCAGGCTGCGGTCTTCTGAACTATAAAATGACTGCAACCGGGGAATTCTTTTCCAAGCTGCCTCGTGTCGGTGTCTCCATAGGGCTTTCTCATGACTAGAAAGCTTTCCCCAGGGAAAGTGATGCAAGGGAAAAGGAGATAGGACAATGGGAATGATCTAAGATATTGTATAATTTTGTAAAAATCATACTTTTCTCAATAATTTAGTTAATAACACACATAGAAAAGTAGCATTTTGAGTTCACTAACTTAGGGCAATCATTTGGTTTAATTTAGTATCAGCAAATTGAAGTTCAACTGATATCTGCAGAGAATAGATGTTCATAGATAATTTTAAAGCAGAACTAACTGTTCAATTTACCACATTATTTAAACTATAAAAGAAATGGCAAATCCAAAGTTCATATGCAATCATGTTATGATGCCTAGCACAAATACAAAAAAAAAATGTTTATTTGCATTTTGCCTTGTTCAGAAATGTGTCTGCACTAAATATTGGTAAATTCTAATCAGATTAGTTTATTATACCGTAAAAAACTATAGGAACCCACTAAAGCAGGAAAAATAATTGTTGCATTATACATTTTAAATATCCCCATGAAATCAGTCCAGAGGCTCTGTTAGTTAAATATTGTGATGTTAATATAATGACTATCATATGCATTTTTCCAAATTTGAACAATGTGCTGAGCATCTGTAAGGTAACTGGCTGAGTACCATTCCCTAGTCAGATAATGGTATTCAACTTGCTTGGCAGTACAATCAAACTTGTCAGGTAATTCATCTTAAGTTGAACTGAGTGCTAAGGTATTGATGAATCACTTTGGCTCTTCTGAACTACAGAAAACAATTCACATCTCTAGTGGGAGCTCTAGTGTGCACAGAACTTAAGGGTTCTTAGACCTCATAAATGTTTTAAATCTTTACACTGTCCCTAATTCTGTATCGGTAAGGAGGCAATAAGTAAGTTATACTGTCAGAATTTGTGAACACAGAGATATAATCCAGAAAAAAATTAAATCCCTTAAAATGTGTGTTTATTTAAATATTATTATCAGATTGCATTTATTACATAATGACAAAACCATTTTGAGTATGATTTGCTTAATAATCTTTGAATAAAACTAATTGCATATAGGTAATATATTAAAAAAATAGGGCATTCAGATACTTTACTTCTCTCCAATTAGTTGTGATATCACTTAATATGTATGATCCTGAAAATCTGAGATATAAATAAAAATTTTGCATAAAAACATTCTACATGAACTGAGGAAATTATGAGAACAAAACTTTCAGTAAGATATTTTCACAAAGATGCCCATCTGCATTAGAAAAAATAATCTACATTCCAACATGAGTAGGATATTTAATAGAGATAAATGGGTTTGTTGCTTAGATTTTTAGCATACTACAAGTCCCCAACTTTCTAACAAGCTATATTCTAAAAGTTTCTAAGTTAGTTTATTAAAATATTATTTATGCATTCCCTTTTCTTTCTCCAATGCCTTCACTGGTCCTGTCTACCAGTTTGACTACAACCACCATCCCTCACAGAAATCCATACAGGTAATAGTCATGAACTTCTTATACGACTTCACCTCCATACTTCCGCCATCCTTCTTTCTGCTCAGAGAGGCCTTTCCCTATTCTGGCACAGTTTAATTCTTAACAATTCAGAACAAATATTTTCCTTTTGAAGAAATCTGTAATCTCTTGGTATAAATTAGGTTCCTAATGTTTGTATTTACTTAAAAATCTATTTCAACCATTAACAATCTACCCTATAATTATAGTTTGGTAGTTTGTTTTGTTCCTCCTCACTAGACTGCAATTTTCCAGGGAATGGGTTGGTTTTGCAAACCTGGCTAAAATGGAGTTACTTGTAAAGAGAAAATATAAAAATAATGAATAAATACATAAATACATGCATATATACATAAAAGGTTGTATGACTGGGAAAAATGGAAAGATGAGGTGATTCTCCTTTAAATCTTCGCAGCCAAGGTCCTAACAAAGAAGAGTACGAAGCAATCCTAAGTAGGTCTCCATGTGCATTTCTTAATTGTCAAGTTTCTGGAGGGAGCCTTGAGTAAAATATCTGTATATTAGGTCTTCATAGGTCAAGAAATGTTTAAAGGAAAGCAATATTAGGATGCCCTGTAGGGAGTCAGGAAAGAAATTTCCCTCTCTCTCTGTTTAAATATGCATATGTATGCAGTATTAATAAGTGTATTAGGATTTTAAGCAGAAATTCAGAATCCTTTAAGGATACTAAAGAGTATTTAAGAAGTCTTCTAAAAAAATGTTGCCTGGAAGTCTTGTACATGTTCTTAAATACTAAGCCAATTCAGATTTGCTACAGGGACACCTCAAAAAACACAGGAGAGAGTCAGAGTTAGTGACTCGTTTGCTAAGGAACAAGTTCCAGTTGGAATAAAATCTGGACAGAAGCATTGTACAGCAATTTGCAGACACATTAGGTGGCTGTGATATTTTTCTCTACTTTTCATTTGGGAAAATAAAGCAGCATAAGCCACCAAAGGGGAATGAGAACTGGGAGATTTTTAAAAAATCATTTTGCATTTACAAAATGATTAGTTAGTTTTTTATTCAGTAGTGACACACATATATTAGTTAACAGTACAATGCTGTCATTAAAGTATTTGGAAGTGACACAGACCAGCAGCAAAGACAGCATAAATTGCTACTAATACCCAAGTTATAAGTGACTTTAGAATACTACAGGTTATGGATTTTTATTAATTCTCTAGTTGAGAAAAATAAACTTTCCAAAATTGGCATAATTTAAATAAAATTTTTAATCATTCTTTCAAATGGCTGAATAATAGGTTAAGTTTAAAAGTTAAATAAGAATATTTTAAAATTTTATATTTTGTTTTGAAAAATACCTTAATTCTTACAGAGACAATATTATGGCCTTGACACCCTGCATTCTGTTTAAACAAGGCTTGCTGTCAGGCTCCCTGTGGCCCACAGCACAGTCTCCAACATCATTAGGAGACAACTGATGTCTCTGTAGGCATAGGACAGCTGAGAAAAATTAAAATTAATCAGTATTTTAGGTGTGATCCATACATGCAGCTTTATTAGTGATGACGAGGTTTATACTTAAAGACCAAGCTTTAGTTCTTCTTCATAATAAGTGAATCTCTTCTGGGATTATAGTTCTATTTATATGCTATTGGTGAAAGTTAATCCTGTGAAAAACAAAAAACGACATGCACATTGTTTGGAAACATTTTCAATTGAAATGTCTATTAAGGAAATATATGTTAAGTTCAAGCCTGTCCTCATTGATTATTACAACCTACCTAGAAGGTCAGACTTCACATAAGTGATAGAAATATGGTAGATGCTCTGAAAAAAGGAAAAGAATCAGATGGTAGGAGAAGCAAATTACAAGAAAATGCGATCTGGGGAGCCAGGATAACAGTGAAATATTGAAATGTCTGTTTTTTCCTCATACATTTTTCCTCATTTTAAGAAAGGACCTACATTTAGTTTTAAGGAGAGTCAATGTGAAACAGAAGCTGTTTATAAAATCCTATGACTTTTTATAAAACCCTTAAGTCCCTGAAAGGATAATTCAGAGGATACTAGAAAGTAACAGGAAAGTGAGAAAGCTTTTGAAAAATGCCTAGGAGGTGAGGGGGGATTCTCACAGTAGCAAGGAGAGCCATGGTTCCGTGAACAAGGGAGACTCAGTTTTTGTCACTGGCATTACTCGGGGAGATGGCAAAGGCAACCGGGAAGGGCTGTCCTCTTCACTCTTGACCTAAATGGCTAGATCCTGGACAGAGAAGTTTCTAACCTTTCTCAAGGAGCCTGTGCCTCAAACATAACATGAAATAGGCAAAGCCATGGGGCATAAATTGTGGACTGGCAAAAGGTGTATCTTATATGATGCTGTGTGAACTGACTGTCCCTAACTAGATGGCCTTTTTAAAAGCTATGTAATTTGTAAAAACCTTAGGACACTTGCAAATCTCTGCAATGGGCCAACCCATGAATAACTGAAGTTATGTCTCCTATTGTCATTAAATGGTGGGTACTCGGAGTTAAAATTAATTCAATCTGAGTAATATTCAAATAATTGTAATATTGTCCTTGAGTGCATCTGTTGGCCTCCTTGGCATCTGTAAATCATGGGGAGCTGCACAAAGCAGGAGGTACAAATAGCTCTGCTCCCAGCTATTCCCAGCGATGTAGGTTAATATTCCATTGCTTTACCTCTCACTGCCAAGTAGACTGCCACGGTGTGAAGTATGTAACAGCTGGACCTAAGCCTCAGTAAGTAATGAAACATAAGTGATCCCCCGGCAGAGAATGAAACTGCAGGGAAATGGCCACACCTGTTGCATTTTGTCAAAATAAAACTGTTGGAGAGCAGATGACAATCTGAACAGCAACAACAAAATTTAAGGAGGCTGAGGCTTAACTAGAGTTTGTGGAACTAAATAAATGGATTGTACATGCAAAACTTATGGAAGACAATAGAAAAAGCAAATATTTTCTTTAGAGACCTGATTTGGTGACTGACTTGATTTAGTGACTGAAGTATCAAGTAAAGGAAATAAAGCACCTAGTGAAAAAAGGAAGCAATGCAAATAGCAAGAAAACAGATAAGACATTTAGAAAATAAATCCAGAAGATAATAATCATGTAACAAGTTAAGACAACAAAAATAAAAAGCCCTGAGCAGAAGCATGGCTCACATCATAGACTGAAAGAGCTTGCTGACTTCTAGGCAGGGTCAGTACAAGGGGATGCACACCTAGGGAGTCACACATTTAAGGAATGTGCGCATCAGGAGATCATTGAAACACTAATCGTGGGTCAACGTGTGGTTATCTTAGAATGCAAATACATTAGGTTATTTGAATACTCATGCATATACTATCTGTTCTTCTTTTGTTTTTATTTGACCCTAACTTGACCACTTAAATATTCCTTGACATGTGATAAGTCTCCTTATGAAATGACTGGTACTTTGGTGTCTTCCCTTGGCGTGAGCCATATCATTTCATTTTGTTTAAAACAGTCTAAAATTTACATCTCTAATCTGCTATTCTTATAAGGAACTGGAAGGAAAATCAGTGAATCTACCTTCTACCTTTTTAATTTAGTTATTTAATGAAGCCCAAAGTCAAGGCACTACTTTTAAGGAAACACTGCATCAGATTCCTGTCAATTCAACCTCTATTTGGGATAATTATGATAAAGAGATCTGATCAGATCACTGGGGAGCAGTAGGGAGGGGCTATAAAAAGAAGTTGCCTGAAGCAATGGTGAATGGTAAATGGGATTGGCTGAAAAGCTGAATGCCTCTTGATGTGCATGGAATTATGGGCCAGATTTAAAATAGGAGGGCAGAGACTCTTCCCAGGCTCTCTTCCTGGAGGATGCTTGGATGATTGTGCTACAGCTGCCTATGTGTCCCAACAGACAGTATTTTGGATGGGAATGAACTTTGGGAACAGCTTAGGATCAGTCTGGCCTGGTGCAGGGTGGCAGGGTTATTCTTCTTTGGGTGTTCTAGAGGGCATGATCTCTGAGGCAGAAGCCTGCCATCCTTCCAAAATCGTGTAGATTTTGCATCTTATGTTGTTTTAGTTTATAAACTAGTCCTACAGAAATAAAATAATTAAAAACTAACAAACTAATGAGAAAGATAGAAGAACTCAGGAGTTAAAGATTTCAGTCTTAATTGATAGGCTTAAATGATTAAAGCCATAACTAAAAAGTTAGAATTTCACCTTAATTGTTAAGCTTAAGTGACTAATGCATGTGGAAAGCTGTTATTCCAGAACTGTGTAGCTTTTGAATAAAGACTCCTTTCCTTTATCACCAAACTTTTGCCTCTGGAATTTTACCTGAAGGGTGTCAGTGGGCAGCAGGATACCATTTGCTGTTTGGTAACAGCAATGGTGACTCCAGTGGGACACTCGTTACCTGTGTTTTCTTTTTTTTACCCCAAAAGTGGGACTGTGGGATTTCACAGTCTCTGGGAATTTTTATGCATGTTCACTTAGGACGTCAGATGCTTAAACATGCCTGGCAGGTAGAAAGTGGGAAGGTGATAGACTCAAATGAGGGATCAGGTCAGGACTGGCCAAGCTTTGGGAAAGCCATTGTGTGGGGACCAGTTTGTGAGATTGGTTGGCAGAAGATTTGCTTGTGAGTGCTCTTTGGAATAATGGAGTCATGGATACCAATTTTGTTTATATGGTCTTGTGCTTTTAGGATTTTTCTGGTTGTAGCTTTTGGCCCATACATCCAGGCCATTAAGAGCAGTTATGTGCTGGCTTCTATATGAATCCCACTGAGTAGGATTTTGGCAGACTGGAGTATGCACAGCCCTTATACAATCTAAGGGGGTGTTGATTTTTTGTTATAATACTGTATGGCCCACATATGTTTTGGATTGTGAGGAAAGGTGGCCCGTGCATGGCTCCCTAAATTATCATACCATCATACAATTCAAACAATATTGCCAAAAGTTAGACAGATGGGAAGAAACCTGCTATGTATGTGCATTTATGTCATTGCATAATAGGGTTTTGCCAGGGACAGAGAACCATCTGATGATGCATAGAAGGGAAGAGGCCTTAAAACCTGAGATGCAGGAAGAAGAGAATGAGGAGATAAACCTCATCAGTGTTCTAAACCCAGGAAACCTCCCCCACCACCACTCCCTCCTTTAGCTACTCCTGAAGTAGGGCCCATAGAGCCAATAGTTCCATCACTGTATGATGAGGGGTGGGTCTCTCCCTCAAAGACCCATCAGGACACCCAATTTGGCCAGGAAACATCCCTATCCTGAGCAAGGCAGTTTCCTTTGAGGCAATAAGTGGAGTCAATCAGGAAGCCCAGACTGTGGCTACCATTGGGCCCATGTTCCATTTTCCACTTCAGACTTACTGAAATGGAAGAATTCCAACCCCTCATTTAGGGATGATCCTCAGAGAATGACAGATCTTATCATCTCCATTTTTGCCACTCATCCAAACCAGACAGATATCTGTACAGGCTCTCCTCAATATCTTGTGAACAGTGAATAAGAGATGGCTGGTTATAAATAGGGCTAATGAAGAGGCCCAGTGTCTCCACCAAGAGGATCCCAATGGGACCCCGAATGCAACTGGGTCAATTTCCTTGACAGAGCCTGACTGGAACCCAAATGATGGGGGCCTAGCCTTCTTGGAACATTACAGAAAGTACATACTGGAGGGCTTAAGAAGGGGGTGCCCCCAAAAGAGCCTGAATATGATACAGGCCCTTCATCAAAAGCCAGATGAAGACCCTTCTGAATTTTTAGAGAGGATCTATTAAGCCTACAGAAAGCACACTGATGCTGACCCAGAGGCACCAGAAAATGTGAGGAGGATTAACATGACTTTTATTGGGCAAAGTTCCCTGGATATCAGAAAGAAACTAAAGAGTTTAGATGAGGTGTTAGGAAGGAATCCCTTTCAGTTGATGGGCATAGCATTAGAGTTTACAATGTCCTGGAAGCAAAGAAGGTAGAACAAGCCACAATGTTCTTAGAAACAGTGTGGAGAAATCAGACAAAGAGCTGGAATCTTAAAAGAAGGAGGAAAGACCCATTAGGTGCCAATCACTGGGCCTATTGCAAGGAGAGAGGCCACTGGAGAAGGGAATGCTCAAAACTCAAAAGGGAAAATAAAGAGGATGGAAGCCCTTGCCAAGAAATGATGTCCTGTTGACAATGCACTCTTCTCTAAAGCTAATGGGATGCAAGCCTTGGACCTACCACACACAGATAAAATGGGCACTACCTGAGAAGGCCTCGAATCCTGCTGTGGATGATGCTGAAAAGGAAACCTGGACCTGCAGTCCAGAAGGTGATCTGAAATTTCTCTTTTGGAAAAGGACAGTGACCCGCAATACAAAGTGACAATGTTCCTTCTACTGTATTTATGTGCTTGCAAAGCTAGGGACTCTTAGCTGCCGGATACTGAGTTAGAGTATGGTTTTTCCAGTATTTAAAAAAACAAGGATTGACAGTGAGCTATAGTTATTTCTGAGTGAGTAAAGTTATATAGAAGATTTGTGAAAGTTGCAGAAGGTATGTATACAGTTGTAAAGGCCATAGGAAGTTGTGAAAGTTTTAAATCATAAAGAAAGGAAAACTGGCTCTTGGGTATAGTTATATTTTGCTTGCTTTGTTCTTTGCTTGCTTTCTGCTCTTATGGAGACTTGGTTTGAATTCTGTTTTGTGTAAATCTGGAATCCTCTGTCTCTACTGTTTGGCTATTTGGACACAGTAGAGGTCATCTGTATAAACAGCTGGAGAGAATGCCTCTGCCATTTGGGGCCTAGGAAGGGTCACCTGGTGTCAGGTAGAGCCTGTCTGGAGGTGAGCGAGCATGTCTCTGCCATAAGACTGGTTGGTAAGAGATCATGTCTCTGCCAAGAGACTAATGGATGCACTGCTAAGCAGCAGAGTACCTCTACCATTGGGGCTATGGGCTCTTTGGGACCTGAGAAAGGTCATCTGTGTGACCAATTACTGTGACCAGCGGGTATGAGACAAAATTCTAAAACTGGTTCTAGCCCCCTCCTCTTTTGGAACTCTGACTTTGCCTTGGATTTTACTTCAGTTTTGGAAGGAAACTGAGGTTTCCCAGGGAGAGTTAAAACTTCACATCAAGTGGAAAGTAAACAATGAAAGGTATAAGGCATGGAAATGTAACCTTGGTGGATATTGGAAGATCAAGGATTTTTCTTCATGCCTTATATTTCTCTTGCTACCCGATCTCTCAGAATTTGGCAATCTTGAGTGAGTTATTACATGAAGTTTCTTGACATAAAGCTAGTAATACCAGGTGAAATTGGTGGTTTTGTTAAAACTATGAAGAGGGCATGCTTTGTATTTCTGGTTGTTAACAGAAAGCCTTGAGGAACTGAGATTGATTTTCAAAGCTAACAAAAGTTTTCTGCAGAAATGGCCTGGTACCTTGGTTGGTCATATGATACATGGTGACCTTTCTAGGGAAGGAATGAAGGTTGCTTTCCTGAAAGATGGCAAGGAGGAACATTAAGACCCAATAAGAACCTCAAGGACTCGAGGAATGTAGGTATGGCAGGCAAAGCCAAATGACAGTTGTATGGCTTGGCTTTTGTGCCCTGAAGAGCTGACTAAAGCTCAATATAAAGTTTTCTTGTGTAAGTTCCAGCAAAGCAGATTCAAAGAGCCTATCTGATCTATTACAGCTTTTATTGTGTTTATGCAAAGGAGCAGGCAAACACTAAAATGGACTTAAATGCAATCCCTTTGAGATAATGAGGTTATCCAATATCTTGATATTAAGGAGAAAAATCATGTTTCAAGGAAAATCACAATGTTCAGTGGTGGACATTAGACTGTAATACAGCTAACTGTCTTCAAAGTTTCGTTTTCGCTTAGATGTTGAACTCAGTTTGTGACATCATCAGAGATGTTCAATTTATGGGCAGGAAAATTTTGTTGGATTCTCATTGTTTAATATCATGCCTAAAAAAGCCTTTCAAATGAATGTCTTCTCAAAAGCCAGCCTCATCTACTCAAGAGACTAGTTTGTGGGTTGTTGTGAATTAATCTGTGTGTTCTTCCTTCTGTTTTCAAGGAGTATATCTCTATGATCTTATTACCTGGGTGATTGTTTACACAGTATAGGCCTCATTTGAGAAGCCCATCTGCATCACCGCCTCCTGAGACTTAACAATTTGACTTGACTGAATGGTTGAGTTAGCAAAATAGCAGTTTGTCAGCTTCACTTAAAAATGCTTTCCTTTACTGCCCTAATCGTTTGGGGCAAAAGGGCCCAGAAATGTTAAAGGGGAGCATCCTAGCATATTTCCCCTCACCCTGAGTAAGTATAGTGGGCAAAAGTGCTTTGGAATGGTGTAACATGCATTTCACACCTTCATCCAAGAAAGCCACTCTTTCTTAATCAGAGACATTGTAGAATTGGCCCTGCCTTTGTCGTTTAGTGGTTATGGTGCTAATTGTACCTCCTAAGTCTTTTGCCTTGTCACTTCCAGAGTATGACAAGGATGCCATCTTGCTCAGCAATGCTATCCATTAGACATTATACACACCACTTCCCAGGAGGAGTCATCTGACCTGGACTTTGAAGATCTTTCTCCCTCATGTGAAGGCCTCTAACCACTCTAGATCCACTTTCTGTTAGGAATCTCTGGACCAGGGGGATAGGTAGTGTTATGTCCATGTCCAGCAAGAAGTAGCTACAGAAGAATGAGACCTTCAACCATTTGCATTTCTAAGATTACAAAGATCCAGAAGTGTTAAAAGAGGGGAATTGATACAGAGAGATCTGATCAGATCACTTGGAAGGGAATCCTTCACTTAAGGGAAGGATTATAGGAGGAGGTTTCCTGAGGCCATGGTAAATAGTCCAGGATGGAACTGGCTGAGAACTGAGTGGCTATGGAACACATGGAATTATGGGCCAGAAGATTTAAAATAAAAGGAGAGAAGAGACTCCTCCCAGGCTCTCTTCCTCAAGGATACCTGGATGATTGTATTGCAGCTGCCTGAGTTTCCCAAAGGATGGTATTTTGGATAGAAGAAGGAATTCTTGGTGTAGCCTATGATTGGGCAGGCTTGGCAAAGGGTAGCAGGGTTATCTTCTTTTGAAATTACAGTAGGGATGGTTTTTGAGGCAGGAGCCTGCCATTCTTCAAAAATTGTGTAGCTTTTGTATTTTATGTTGTTTTAGTGTGTAAACTAATCCTATAGAAATAAGATAATCAAAAACTAACAAACTAATGAGAAAGATAGAAGAACTCAGGAGTTAAAGATTTCAGACTTAATTGATAGGCTTAAGTGATTAAAGCTGTAACTAAAGTGTTAAAGAGTTTCACCTTAACTGATAAGCTTAAGTGACTAATGCATTGGAGAGCTGTTATTCCAAAATTGTGGAGCTTTTGAATAAAGACTCTTTTCTTTTACCACCAAACCTTTGCCTCCAGAATTTTGCCTAAATGGTGGCTGCAGGCAGCAGGACCCCACTTGCTGTTCAGTAACAGGTCACATTTGTAAACACTGAGTCATAAAAATACCCTTCTTCAGACCCAACAGACTAAATATGTGCATTGTTATTGTCATTGTTTAAAATCATCTTTTTTGAAAACACTGGAACCTGCATAGTTGAATAGTTAGTTGGAAATCAGACATGTGCATTTAATAAATAGGAGACCGTGTGAATGAAAAAAGGGTTCTGTAATAACCCCTTTTATACAAGTCCCTTTTATGCAATTTCCTTCTGCAAGTCCTGTGATGAAAACTGACCTCACACAGTGATCTCATCCTAAATTCATAACTGGGCAGATCGTGGTGGGTAGTCACACCCAGGCACATAACTTTTAATAAAAGGTTTATTTTTGCCTTAAGCAAGCCATGCCCATTGTTCTTGTGCATTTCGATTAATGCATGATTGAGATGTCAGAGTAATTTTCTTTTTCAGAAGTCTTGTAGGCCTCACCACCCACATGGGATTACACAATTCTATTAACTAGTCTGAAATCCAATCTCCACCTCACTTTCTCTCGCCTTCATTTAATTTTCCTTACATTCCCTCTTTATTCCAAATACATAAAAGAAACTGCAAACTATCATTTTTGGAGGCACTTTTCTCAATCTGTTGAGATCTTGCTTGAAGGCGTATTGTCTGTTTGGCTCAAAGAAACTGAAATAAACTCATAAAAATTCTCTACAAGTCTAGACATTCTTATGTTGACAGACAGAAAAATGAAAGTACAGTGTCATAATTACATAGGATTACATATTCACAGGATGATACTCTATCTAGTTACAAAACTTGACTCCCTTATTAATGTGAAGGCTGCATTTTTCCCATTTATTTATGTACTTTTTTGTTAAAAAATACTTATTAGGAACTTATTAAATTCCAAAGCAGTGTGACCAGATGAAGCTAGAAAGTTGAATAAGACAAAAGTGCTGGTATCATTGACTTTACAGTACTATGGTACAGACAGTGATTTATGACTAGTTAAAGCACAATTACATGATTGGTATCATAAGGAAACCATACATACTACACAAGTGGTATGTAGACAGTCTAAAATGGTAACAACAGCAGCACCTACCACTTATTCAGCATCTACTGTGTGACAAAGGATGGTGTTAGGAACTTTACATGTGTCATTTTAATTCAATTTTAAAAGTCTTATAAATGATGTGTTATTAGTTGTCATTTCATATATTTGGATTTATCCAGCTAAACTTTTTCCTCAAGTGTCATTTTAAGCACTGCTTTTTTCAGCATTTTCTGATTTTGAAAATAGATTAAGTACCCTCTGCTTTTCCTCGTGTAGTACTCTCTACTTCTCTGTCACACTATAAGTATTTGGTCACTGTTTGTAATCACCAAAAACCAAGAAGTTTCATGAGGACACAGACTTTACCAGCCTTATTTATTTTTATAATCTCAGGCATAAAATTAACTCATAAGTGGGTGATTACATTAAACAACTTACTTTAAGCCCATAACAAGAAACAGAGCAAGGATCCAGCCTAGATTTATTTCTAAAACTTGTATTTTTAATCACTAGAATATCCCACTCCTTACTGGGCTAGAATATTTTTATTAGTTTAAATGAACTACTTTTCATAAATTAAAAGTGTCTGCTAGTTTTTCAATAATTGGATATTATCAATAACTGTTATAAACAAATCAGAAAATAATACTTGTTCAATTTCTTAAATAAATTAAAAATAATATTAAATTTACTTTTTCAAATATTAACAGAAAATAATACTTTAATTTTATGACTACAATAGTAATGCAGTAAAGACCCAAAGGACAAGATAAAAATTTAAATTACTGAAGAAGAGTGCACCTTTTGCATGACAGGAAAATAGAAATGAGCTTATATCTGCTTCTACTAGATATTTTTATTTTTGAATTTTTGTCTTTTTTTTTCTACTGGATGTTAACGATAAGATCTTATTAACAGTAGCATTTATTCAAACATTAAAAAAGAATAAAATTAAATACAGTCAGCATTCATATTGTAAGTGAACATAATATCTTAACTTGAATGTAGTATAAAAATAATTTAGTGGTTGAAATTATAGTCACTTTCAACCAAAATGGCATCTATTACTCCATATACTCATTTATTCATTATATATCCTGCATGTCTTATTTGAAATAGCCAATAATTGTTGCTTAAAATACTATTTTAACTTGGCACATTTTTCCCTGAGTAAAACTTAAAAATCCATATTTATAAAGCTCTGAGTAAAATATTTACTATAATCTGTTGCAATATTAAAAATATAATGGTTTTTAAAAAAATTCTCACCATGGCATTTAAGTAATTTTATACAGCTATTTTAACCATATGAGTGTAACTTTGTTTAAATCAAATTTTGTATATTTTGTAAATTTTGTGAAATTAATAAATTTGTTCTTGATCTAGTCTTCATTGCTTTTTACTAAAACATACTTGTGGTGTGTGTGTGGTGATGGTGGTGAAGAAATTGTAAAAATAGTGTAATCTGTTTTGTGTACACAGATAAGCTTTCCTATTCATATATGTGTGTGTATATATATGCACACACATTTAACATGTTTGTACATATACATACATTTAATGCATATATTTCTAAATACATATATTCTATATATATAAATTATTTCTAAATGTATATATTTATTTTTACAATATGTATTTATAAATGTTGTATTTAGCAGCTTTAAAATGCTCATGTATATCTGATAGTTGCACTTTTTCAATTTGTTTCAGACATCTATGAATTTGGGTTTTCTGGGCCCAAATTCTGGGTCTTTAGGTTTTCTTGACTTAAATCTAAACATAGTATCTGGGCAGTTTATAAAAAAGCTATTGAAACTTAGGGCCATGAGATCAAGTGTACAGGAAAATTCTAATTATTTTGTACAATCAGGTTATGTCAACAGTACTTTCAGTATATGAGAACATTATCATCAAAGAGATTTATAAATTGTGGCACACATTCTCCCCTGTCCTTGAGAAGTATTGCCTATCTCACAGCCCTCTCTCACAGAAAAGGCAATACATACATGGCATAACCTCAGAGAACTCGCCACCCCTATAGCTGTGTCTGAGAAGTTTCTTATTTACAGGTTTTGTTTCATCAAATCAGGTGATTCTGGGGTGCTGGCTAAAGCCCAGTACCTGGTAGGAAGGAGCCTCTTGGCCCCAAAGCTTTCTTGGCAGAAGCATAAAAAAGAAACTGTTAATGAGGGCATTGACTTTGGCATGGTTTACTAGATGGTAACCTGATAAATCAGTAAAAACTTCTCTCAACAAGTTTGAATATAAACCATTCCAAATGTATATGGGAAAGCAGACAACAGATAATAGGTAGCAGAGAAGAATATAAAAATCAAGAACAGAAGACATGACATGATAGGAACTTTTTGACAACAGAAGTTGATCTAAGCAGAAGTTAACAGCTAAAAACAAAAGAAAACTGACAGAAGTTGTCAATAACACAGGGCAAGAGAAATATGAAAGCACTAGAGAAGGGAAGTCAGAAGCATGACATCCTGACATGCTAGCTGCTGGGTATCAGACACCGAGAGACAGAGTGCTGTACTAAAGATGGCTCATCTTCTAGCTCACCGTGCATTCTCTGCTGGATTTGCCCTGCAGAAGTTTGTAAGAACTGACTGTGCTCATCTTTCCCCAACTCCAAGGTCAGGAACTTGACTTGGTAGCTTGAAATTGGCCATGGTGGAAAAATGACACCAAATAAACTGGCAAATGCTACAAATCAGTTTTTTTCTTTTAAAGAGCTTATTATTAAATATTTATGAGCACGCCATTAGTTCTTGCTATTTTGCTTTTAAAACTAATTGTTTTGCTCCTTCATTTTTTGTTTTATTTATAAAATAAACTCATTTACTGAGGTAGCTTGAGTTTTGTCTATTCCCCAACATCCTAAGAAAACTAGATGCAGTTTTCTAGTTATCTTTCCTATTCAGTGAGAGTTATTGGAAGTTCATTATTGATTAGGCAATGTAGACAATACATTATGCACCAATGATTCTGAGATAAATAAGACATCATACTTCATCAGATCAATTATAGTATAATGGAGAAATGGATAAACAATTATTCCTATACACTGTCATAGGGAATATAATTGAGCTTGTTTTGAGGTGTATAGAGGATAAGCACAAAAGAAAGAAACTGTCCTCTGTTTGGAAGGTAGTGTTAGTGTCCAGAAATATTGCTAAGACCATTTGACAATGGATCTTGTACTTTAAGGTTGACTAAGCAGTGGTCATACAGATGGTTTAGGAAGAGGCACAAGTTGTTCCAATACAGGAAACAAAAAGGACTGAAGAGAAAAGGGATTGGAAGCACACGTTAAATGCTACTAAGAGATCATGAAAAATGGGGGGAAATTCAGATATGATGGTCTGAAATCATTAAGTTCCCTTTTTCTCCAGTTTGTCCTTCATAATCATCACCACAAGGCATGTGAATTTCTCTCAACTCACTACTTTACTCATCCTACTAGAGTATTGTTGTGCTGTTTGCTTACTCAACACACTGTTTTTAAGCTCTTGGAAAACAAAATCTACATCTACATTTTACCACCTTTGCAGGATCTGGCACAACACTATCTTTTTATAAAGGAATTTTTTTATAAGAGGGGGACAAAAATGTTACCCTCATGTTACTTAAAGTTTCAAGCTTGGTTTAAATCTGAGTTTTTATGAGTTTATTTTTAGTTTAAATAATATATTCAAATCAGTGAAAAAATGGACATGTTCTCTGTGTTACTTATTTCATCCTTTTAAATTAATGGTCTATACTTTCAAGAAGTACTTAATGAAACTTAAGAATTACTTTTATTCAATAAATACTGAGCAAAAATCTAAAATATGCAAGGTACTTTGCTAGGTATTTCTCTGTGTGTGTGTGTGGTGTGGTTTTTGTCCTCCAGCAGTTCAAAATTCAACATGAAAACTGAGAACAATTTTCATCTTTCCAATTTTTATAAATATTGGCCCATGACATACAGCTGTCAGTAATGAATGGGCATATAAAATGTCATACAACAAATCTACAAATTGCTCAGAAAACTTAATACAGAAAAAGATCATGTTAACTTCAATTTAAAAACTTAAATTGATTATTCCAATGCATGTTGTTCTTCAAGAATCATCCCTAAATATGTTGAAATGTTGTTTGCATTTCTGCATAAATGAGGTGAATATAGAGACAAACGTTATGTTAGTGAAATCATTCTGAAGTTACACAAATGATTGAGATGATATTTGGCATTTTGACAGAAAGTAAACAATTTCATATTAAATATTTCCCTATATATTTTAAAAGCTTGTTTTTTAGATCAAACCAAACATTTTGAGTAAAGTTGCAAATGTATTTTTAAAATGTAAGCTCTACACTGCATGTAATTTAGTCAAATGACTAAGGATTGTTGCATTTTCCCCATGTTTATCTTCATTAAGGTAACTGATAGTCATTTTGTTCACAAATTACTTTAGAACGTTCAAGATTTTGTTTTACTTGAGACAAATCATAGTTAACAGTGTTTGTATTGGTAATAGTTCTCTTATAAATTCTGCTGCAAATTCAGTAGGTGTTTCTTTCAATTTAAGTAGGTAATTTGGGCATTTATGAGAGAATACACTACTAAATAAATTATGTTAACTTTTCTTGTTTTTAAAATATCTGCAAAAGTGCTGACAAAAACAGACAAGGCTTCAGCTTTTTCACATGTCAGAAAATGTGCTAATGGGAGGACTTCCAGCTAAGATGGAGGCGTAGGTAGATATACTGTGCCTCTTCCAACAACCAAAAATAAGGGCAACAAAAATTTAGAAACAAAAAAACAACAAGAACCAGAACTGACAGAATTGAACTGTATGGAAGTCCAACAACCAAGGAGTTAAGTAGACACATTCATCCAGACTGGTAGGAGAGATGGAGTCAGTCGGTTGGCTGGGCTGAGAAGGGTTGTGGCAAAAAAAGCGATGGCTGGGGGACCCTAGGTGCACAGGTAGTGGCTGGCGGACCCCAGGCACAGGCGGACAACAGCAGGTGGATCCAGCAAGGCAGCGGATTGTGGAGCAGTTTGGCACACAAGGCAGCTGGTAGACCAGGCGGTCTCACATTTGCATGCAGACAAACCAGGTGAAACTTGGAAGTGATATACACAGCACAACCCAGGGTCCCAGTGCCAGGAAAAAGCCTCAAGACACCGATTGAAAACACCTGTGGGGGTAGAGGCGGCAGCAAGAGAAACTGCCAACCTCATAGAAGAGTTCGTTGGAGAGACCCACAGGATCCTACAATGTACACAAACCCACCCACAAGTGAATCAGCATCAGAAGGACTCACTTTGCTTGGGGGAAGCCGCAGAAGTGACTGAACTTCAGCAGAGAGCAAAGCAAGCGGCATTGTTCCCTCTCGGACCCCTCCCCCACATACAGTGTAACAACCGAGCTACTAGGTTGCCCTGCCCTGGTGAATACCTAAGGTTCTGACCTTCACTACATAATAGGCACGTCAAGACAAAAAAAATGGCCTAAACGAAAAAAACAGATCAAAGCTCCAGAAAAAAATATAACTAAGCAACAAAGAGATAGCCAGTCTATCAGATGCACAGTTCAAAGCACTGGTGATCAGGGACTCACAGAATTGGTTGAATTTGGGCACAAATTAGATGAAAAAAGGAAGGCTACACTAAGTGAAATAAAGGAAAATGTACAGGGAACCGATAGTGATGGGAAGGAAACTGGGACTCAAATCAGTGGAGTGGACCAGAAGGAAGAAAGAAACAACCAAACAGAAAAGAAGGAAGAAACAAGAATTCAAAAAAATGAGGAGAGACTTAGGAACCTCCAGGACATCTTTAAATGTTCCAACATCTGAATTATAGGGGTACCAGAAGGAGAAGAGGAAGAGCAACAAGTGGAAAAGTTATTTGAACAAATAATGAAGAAAAACTTCCCCAATCTGGCAAAGGAAATAGTCTTCCAGGAAGCCCAGGAAGCTCAGAGAGTCCCAAAGAAGTTGGACCCAAGGAGGAACACACCAAGGCACATCATCATTACATCTTGGGTAATGACCCAAGATTAAAATGAAGGAGAGAATCCTAGAAGCAGCAAGAGATAAGGAGGCAGTTACCTACAAAGGAGTTACCATCAGACCACCAGGTGATTTCTCAAAAGAGACCTTACAGGCAAGAAGGGGCTGGAAAGAAGTATTCCAAGTCATGAAAGGCAAGGACCTACATCCAAGATTGTTCAATCTGGCAAAGCTTTCATTTATAATGGAAGGGCAGATAAAGTGCTTCTCAGATAAGGTCAAGTAAAGGAGTTCATCATCACCAAGCCCTTATTTTATGAAATGTTAAAGGGACTTATCTAAGAAAAAGAAGATAAAAACATGTACAGTAAAGTGACAGGAAACTCACAATTATTAATAACCACACCTAAAACAAAAACAAAACCAAAAGCAAACTAAGCAAACAACTAGAACAGGAACAGAATGACAGAAATGTAGATTACATGGAGGGTTAGCAACAGGGGGGTGGGAGGAGGAGAGAAGGGGAAAAGGTATAGAGAATAAGTAGAATAGATGGTAGGTAGAAAATAGGAGGAGGGTAAGAATAGTATAGGAAATGTAGAAGCTAAAGAACTTGTAAGTATGACACATGGACATGAACTAAAGGTGGGATGTGGGAGGGAGAGGGTGTGCAGGGTAGAGGGGATGAAGGGGGGAAAATGGGGTAACTGTAATAGCACAATCAATAAAATATATTTAAAATAGCCCTGGTTGGTGTGGTTCACGGGATTGAGCACTGGCCTGTGAACCGAAAGGCTGCCGGTTAGGTTACTGGTCAGGGCACATGCCTGTGTTGCGGGCCAGGTCCCTAGTTGTTCAAGAGGCAGCCAATCAATGTTTCTCTTCCTCTGTCTCCCCATCCCTTCTTCTCTCTCTAAAGATAAATAAATAAAATATTTAAAAAGAAAAAAGATAAAATACATTTAAAATAATAAAATGAATTTCAAAAAAGAAAAAAATGTGCTAATGGCATCAAACTAAAAAGTTTGTCATTTTAATCCAAATTTAACTAGTATTTAGTGATTATTATGTAGAATGCAGTGCTAGATAGGATATAGGAAATTACAGAGAGTGCACAATCTCTGTAATTATGCACTCTCTGTAATATACAGACATGGAGTGCATAATGAAGATATGAAAAAGTAAACATATGCCAATAATTACAATAACTAGGATAAGTTCTGTAAGAAACTCAGACATGTATTTGAAATCAATTGTTACCTCTTCCTGTTAATAGAAATCATGATAATGTGCTCTTCCATGATACTGAATCAGCCAGTCAATACACCCTTTGAGTGGTCATAAGAGGTACTCTGATCTAGTGCTTGTCTCCATCCAGTGAACACCAGTCACACTGAATTAGACAGACAATTGTGTGTATAAATCAAGGTCCAACCTGTAGTACAGCAGAGTAGTTTAAAGTATGGGTTTAGAAATCAGTTTTGCTTTGCCAATTATTAAAGGTATATTGGAAATATTTTTAAAAAAACCTCTAGTCTCAGTTTCTTCTTATAGAATATGGGGATTAAAAATGCCTAGCCAAATCAATGAAAGACTCAGGAGTCTTTTTCCTGAGAAAAAATATATGTAAAACACCTTACAATCTGTCTAGCACATGGAAGTGCTCAAGAAATTAAAGATGCTTCTATTAGTTACTTTTTAGATAAATCACGGGTTTGAAGAGGCTTTGTGGGTGAGCATGAGCAACATTCTGAACAGATAAATTCTGAGCAAACATTTGGAACATGGCCCATATTAGAATTTTGAATGTGTTTATAACTTAATGTCTTAAAACAATTTTTGTTTAATACATTTTAAATTAAAAATACTGGGTTATCTTCCTCTTATATTTTAAAATCTAAAATATATACATAGATGTAAATTATTGCGTTTTTATTCAGAAAGAGGCACACACAGCTCAAAATTAATTTTATGATAATAAAAACATAAACTTCAATTTAAAAATCAGATTACTCAAATTGAATATATTGCCTATATAAAGATGCCAACAAATAAGAACATTTAAGAATACAACTCATAACTCAATAGTTCAATAAGAAAAATTCAAATACTTTAACAACTATTTAATATATTAACTACCATTAATCATTGTGTGTGTGTATAGGTCTATATATGCACATATACATATAAATGAAGTGGAATATTATTCAACCATAAAAATGGAATGAAGTCTTCACACTGAAAACTACATGGATGGATCATGAGGGTATCATGCTAAGTGAAATAAGTTGGAGAAAGACCAATACCATATCATCTGAAAACAAACAATCTACAACACCACCACCACCACCACCAAGCTTAAAGATACAGAAAACATACAAGTAGTTGCCAGAGGCAGTGTTGGGAGGGGTGGTGAAATAGGTGAAGGAGGTAAAAATTTTTTAAAAATATGTATTCAATGTCAAATGAAGAAATGTGTTTGGGATGACTATGTACATATTGTCTTCACCATCTTGTCTCACAATTCTCAGACAACCTTATTCTCCAAAATTATTAATACCACAAACCAAACACCCACCACTAATTCTCAAATTCTCTCTCTCACAGAAACAACAACAACAACAACAACAACAAAACCCCCACAACAACAACTGCATATTAAACCTTAAAACCCCATATCCCCATTCTTTTTTCCTCTATTGCCCTCAGTATCTGGCACTGTAGCCTATTCCTTCCGGGCAAGAATCTCTCCCAGCATGGTTGGCTGATTTTCCAAGGAATTCTGTACAATACCATATGCCCTATAATAAAATCCCTGCTGTTTGAACTAGCTAAAACAAATTATATTCTCTGCATTATGAAAACTGATCAATATTTCAGGTGGATTTCATTCCTGAATTGCAACAGTGGCTCAGAATTATTAGGTCTATTGATAATAAAAAACACAGAACCTTAGTACAATTAGTATAGCAATAGATGCCAATCCATCTAAAGAATGGATGGATGATTTCTTATATATGTTCTTTTCTTTTACCCACCTCTTGTCTTTTTTGTTTTTTATCCTCTTTATCTCTTCCTCTGTGTCTTTTTCCCCATTCCTAAGTTACATAAAACCAATGGACAGTTGGAATCATGCTTAAAATAAAACACTGTAGAATTTCTTACATACAACAGTTAAAAGCCATGATCTTTAAAATTTTAAACACCTGAGTTGGAGTTCCAGCAGGGCCATTCCAGCTGACCCCTAGTCAGGTTCTCAGCTGCTCTAAGCTTCAATGCCCTTATCTGTAAAGCCAGACAGCGATCTTGTGTCCTGAGGACTAATACTCTAAAGAAGTAGCTTTAAGGGTTTCCAATTTGGAAAAATCATTCTGCATCTAAAACCTCCAGCATTTGGCTATGGGGATCTCAGGAAAGGTAACATTTATATATCCCAATCGATGACTGGCAGGAATGCAGTTGCCTCTTAGATATTGGTTGTCAAATAAATACCAGCTACAGCAAATGACAAACAAGGGCCATTGAATACTAAATTTCCTAGCACCCACTTAGTCTCATAACATATCATTTGCACCTAGGATTGGTCCAGCTATGCTTAGAGCTGCAGGAAGAAACAAACAAACAAACAAACAAACAGGATAAGCTACAGAAAATTTGGTTGGCTGGATACTACTTATACAGTTTGGCAGACTTTGTTATATTTTTCCATCTTATAAATGTCTAATTTCATAAAATTACTATTCTGATTTTAGTCATTTAGGTCTTAAGTGAAATTTTTTCACCATTAACTCATTCAATAATTGAATCATTCATTTATCATTAGTGTACTGTATATTTTATCCTAATAGGCACTGAAATAGAAGACAGGTAATAAAATACAATATCTGCATTTATTAATATCTCCCTTGGTTGGCAAACATAAATAAACAATTTATGATATAATTAATAGTTCTATATTAGAAGTTGGACAAATGCATTGTGGCAACTTTTAGGAGTTCCCAGAGTGAGAGGCATTAAATTGGGCATGAAGTGGGGTTTAGAAGTTGGCCAGACACAGAAGATAGCAAAGCGCTGTATAGGAAATATCATGTGTAATCCAGCACAATGGACATTCCTTTCTCTGTGTCAGTGTGACAGCCACTTAATAATTAGAGAAAAGGGGGTAACATGCATTTTAATTATTTAAATAGTCAGCTCAACATTTATGAATAGAAAGATTCCTTGCCAGGAATAAGACCCAGCTCATATTATATATGAGATGTGACTGTAATGGTGAAAATAATGTCCCTCCTTTCCTCCAACATGTCCTGGCAAAGGGAAATTATGGCTGCAGATGAAATTAAGGTAACTAATCACCTTACTTTAAAATAAAAACATTCCCCTGGATTATCTGGGGGACTCAATGAAGTCCTAAGAGTCCTTAAATGTCAAAAGGAAAGGCAGCAGAGTGGGAAGCACAGCAATGCAGCAGGAGAAACACTTGATGGGCAATTGAGGATTTTGAAAATGAAAGGAAGCAATGGGCCAAGAAATGCAGGCAACCTTTAAACACTCAATAGAGCAATTAGGTGGATTATCCCCTAGGGCATCCAGGAAAGAAAATCAGCTGTGCCCACACTTCAGTGCAGGGAGACTCAATTCTGCCTGGACTGTAAGATACTAATTGTGAATCATTTTAAGTCACTGAGTTTGTAGTAATTTGTTACAGGAGCAATGTGAAACTAACACCAGCTATGTGTTTTTTAAAGATATAATGATTAGATAAATATAAAAGTACATGAAAGCCTAGATCATCTGTAACCTCTATTATTTTAATACAAATGTAGGAATTTTTCACCTTACTGGGGCATATACAGATATAAGCAATTAATAATAGTGGATGAAATATAAAAATTCTTTATAGTTCTTATATTTTATATTTGATTAGTACCATTTGATATTCTAGGAATTGTCAAACTTCAAATAAAGTTCAGAATTCATTTTGTGGAAATCGAGCTCAAAAAGAATCATAAAATGTCTTCATTTTTGCATCTTAGTGTTTGTTTAACTTGCTATGGTCTGAATATTTGTGTCCCCACAAACTTCCTATGTTGACATCCCAACAGGCCAAGGTGATAGAATTAGGAGATGGGGCCTTTTGGAGGTGATTAGTTTCTTGAGACCAGAGCCCTCAGGAATAGGCTTAGTGCCTTTATAAATGAGGCCCCAGAGAGCTCCTTTGCCTCTTATACCATATGAGGTCACAGTGAAAAGACAAAAAAAAAAAAAAGGGCAGTACCCCCTGCCTAGGCAGTCTAAGTTATTTTTTTTTTATTTTCAAAATTTTATTTATTTATTTGTAGAGAGAGGGGATGTGAAGGAGAAAAAGAGAGAGAAACATCAATGTATAGTTGCCTCTCATGCATCCCCTACTGGGGACCTGGACTACAAACCAGGCATGCGCCCTTACTGGAAATCAAACTGGTGACACTTTGCTTCGCAGGGTGGCACTAAGTCCACTGAGCCACATCAGTCAGGGTGGTAGTTTAAATTCTTTATAAAGCAAGTAATATCCTTCACACCAAACAACTTCTTCCTTATCATACGGATAACACATGACTGAATATTTATAATTCCTAGATGAGCATGGCCTAGCTTGTGACCTGAGATCACTTCTCTCATAGCTCAGATCTCAGGAGTTTTCCTTTTTTTCAAACCCATCTTTGCACTTTTAAAGTACGTTGCATTTTACCAGGTCAAGTTCCAATACAACCTGCATTATAATTTTCTGTAGCTTTCTATAGTCAGAATAAAATATTTCTGCCCTAGCACCTTTGCATATATAGTGGGACCTCAAAAAATGTTTGTTAATTGTTTGAATGATTTGCCACAGTAACAGAAATATTTAAAAATGACAATAGTAAGACAATATTACCAAGTGACTAAGTCTCATAGGAAATAGCAGGAAAGAGAAGGAAACGGCTATGTTAACAAGAAGACAGACCACTGTCAGCTTTACTCCTGCATGCACTAGTACTAGAAATTGAGACCAAATGTCTTTAATGTGGCGCAGCGGCTGGCATGGCTCCATTTTTCTACTGGCTCCGTTGCCAAAGGTTCTATTCCCTGGCAAAGACATTAAAGGGAGGAAAGTGAGTTTAATTCATCCACCATTAATTATGCTTGAACAATTCTTCTCAGTTTTTTAAAAATTTTCAGGCTCAAACACTGCTGCCAAAGTCTTTTGTGTTAAGCAGGGCCGAAGTACTCTAAATGAACCTTTATTCTTAATAAGAAATATATGCAATAAAAATCTAATACAACAGGCTTAGCCAACAGCTCCAACGTTTGTTACATCCTCATGGCTTCCTGTGAGGTTCACTAGAGTAAGAGAGATTCCCTATACAAAAGCACATGTCCAGGTACAGACATGAGCTGACTGCTGATAACATAATACAAAAACTTAAAGGAGAAAAAGAATTTCTGTAGCTGAGACTCTGAAATCAACAGTTACTCAGAATATTCAAATTACATCTATCTTCACAATTATTGCAATTAGGCTGTTGATTATATTCTGATACATCCATCTGGAAATTGTTTACCTTCAGGTTTCTGTGTGATGGATCAGCCACCATCTAAGAAGGTAAAAGTTTGTTTCTGCAAAAATGCATTGCACTTTTTGTTATCTCTTTTGGAATGCATTTTAAAGTGATGCTCCAGGTTTCCCTACACTATTAACAATATCCTTACTATACATAAGAATGCATAGACTTCTGTACACAGAATTTTCCAGTTTTTCATAATAATTAGCCAACTTTTATTTGGTGTCATCAATATGCCAGTTTTGTCTAGCAGGGTTATTGTAAATAGAATCCCTGCCCAGTTATTGATGTGTAGTCTGAAAACTGCAGTGACAAAATGCAAATGTTTTATGCAAAAAATTCAAAACAGAGTATTTGCTTATTTTACTCATTTTATTGCATTTATCACTGTGGCCATTTAATGCCTCCACATTGTATAATTAAAACAATGGATGCCCGATAACATTTTGATTTAATAATCTTCAACTTTACGTTAAAAATTATTAGATTTTTAAAATTACTAAGGATAATATAACCATTTCTAAATTATTTGCTATACTGCAGAATTAACTTTATTTAATTCCATATACTATATATAGATATTTATATATGTGTATATATGTATAATTTATTTAGGTGACATTGGTTAAAAAACTATATTGGTTTGAGACATTCAATTCTATAAAACATCATCTGTATATTGTATTGTGTGTTGATCAGGGAAAGTGTTTTTTTGTCACCACTTATCCCTCTTTTACTCTTCTACTTGCCTTACCACCCTTTCCCCTCTGTAATCACCATAGGATCTGTTTCTATTTTGTTTGTTTGTTTATTATGTTCATTAGATTCCATTATTGCCAGGGCATACTGGTAAGATTTGACTTCTAGAATTCATTTATTATTTAAGTAGAGAATTGCAAGGTAGAACAGACAGAAGTCATGACCGGAGAAACTCAATTTATGCTGAATCCACTTTTGATAGCTACTCATATTCACAGTCAGTCTCCAATGGGCATGCTAAAAATGAATCATATTCTTCAAACTTTATCTTGATTGCTAATTTCTTATTTAAAAAATGTTACAGTATATTTCATACTTAGAGGTAAACTCCAAAGTAATGCTAGAGATTATATTAAAAGCCAAAGAATGAATGTGTATGATCTAGAGAATATATGGAATGGTACCACTGAGAGAAGGTATAAACACTGGATATGCAATACACGAGATCAGTTGTTTAGATTGCCATCGAGGATGTTGTTTTCTCCAATGCAGTGTTAATCCCAAGGCAGTTCCAATATCTCAGTCTGCTTAGATGTTAAAAGAGATCTTGTCGATATTCATGTGCACAGCAATGACTGCCACGTCTGTGATGATCTCGTATCAGGGTTTTCTAGCACTTGGTACTAGCGAGGGTTAAGGAACAGAGCACCAGCCAACTATACACATGTTGACTTCAATTGTTTTCAGATAAAATTGTCCTGACATCTTGTTGGCAGACAAAACAAATGCTTCAGGGGAAGCCACTCTACTTTGAAGTGGGTCCTCGAACCAAGGTTGATGTCGTAATGACTCAGTCTCTGTGAAATCCATATTTTGCCAAGAAACACATAAAGTTGTTTTATTTGCCAAATTTTCAAGGGTTTTGTTGGCTTTTGGACTTGGATAGCAGTACATCAACACCCTGACTTTTATATACAGATGTATTCAGAATGACGTTCCCATGTTCTGTACCTGAATTTTATTTTCCTGTGTTCTGTATTTGTATTCTAAATCCAAGCTTTTCCTACAAAATGCTCACTTTTGCCATTTATGGAATACAATCTATATCTATGTCACTTGTAGTTATCTAGGGCTCTGTTAAACTCAATAGTATGGAAATTGGATCTTTGAATTTAATTTTCTGAGATTATTTTTAACAATGCTCAGTAAATCTTGTCCACTGAATATGTCAAAGGGATTCTTTGATTAGAGTATATAACTCAATACTCTGGAAGCATATTAAAACAAGGCTTTTTACAAGGAAAGTTTTATATGTATCCCTTGGAGAACTCAAAAAAGTCAGGTTCTCCTGAGGTATCAACCTATGCAAAGGTAAGTTAACCCAGCAGATTTAAAATTAAGGAAGAAAGTGAATGTGTGAGCTGAAGATGGATGCATTAATGTCGACAAGTTTTGTGCCTTGCACAAGCCTCCCAAAATCATTTGGACAGCATGTGAGAATGACCTGGACAGCAACCTGAAGCTTGTAAGCAACAGACATATATTTGCTTATTTTTTTCATTAAAATTCTTTCCCTGAGGTAT
Source organism: Phyllostomus discolor (assembly GCF_004126475.2). Classification (NCBI taxonomy): domain Eukaryota; kingdom Metazoa; phylum Chordata; class Mammalia; order Chiroptera; family Phyllostomidae; genus Phyllostomus; species Phyllostomus discolor. Next base: position 97,971,255 of record NC_040903.2, read on the forward strand.
GAGAGATATTGTGTATCTTTAACACAAATTAAACAAGATGTGTTTTGGCTTTAAATTATGTAAAATAATTTTATTTATTCTATCATTATAAAACATTATCATTCTTCTTACTATGTGAACATTCATCAAACATCAGTAATGCTATCTGCAAAAATCAAATAATAGATATAATGTTCATTCAAAAGTTATCTTGACTGAACCAAAAACAGAAAAATGTTAACATCAAATGACAGTATAAAAATGTAATACAAATAATATTGTTTGGTAGTTATTTCAATTTGAATTTACTCTCAACAATAATAAAACATTGGTAAAATATTTTTAAAGCCATAACTCTTTTTTACTATCAACCACAAAATTTTAAGGACTGTAAGTTAGTTCAAATATGGTGCCATTTAATGAAAATTAAAATAACATTGGAATATACTCAAATGAGTATACTGGCTAATAAATGTAAACATTTAAGGAAATCACTTATTTTCTTCTACATTTCCTCAAACCCAAACTCCTCACACCTGTCTGAAAATTCAATAGCACTGAAAACTGTATTAATAAAAGAATATCATATAGCAATATGTTAGATTAAAAACTGCTGCAAATCCTTGTCATTCCTCATCAAGAGAGGCAACTTATTTTATCTCCCATTGAATCAAGGCACATCTTACCTACAGAAACAAGATACATAGTAGTCTGGAGTCTATCTTTTTAGGATGAATTGTATCTCCTCCAAAATTCATTGAAATGCCAATTCCCAGTACCCCAGAATATAACCACATTTGAAGACAAGATCTTCAAAATGTAAGTTGAGGACACTTCAGGGAGCCCCAATGTAATATGACTGGTGTCCTTATAAGAGGAGGAAGAAATACCAGGAATGTGCGTGCACAGAGAAAAACCCACAAGAGAACAGTGAGAAAAATATCTGCAAGCCAAGAAGAGAGTTTCACCAGAAACCAACCTTTCCAGCACCTTGACTTCGGACTTGTGTCCTTCAGGTCTGTGAGAAAAGACATTTTTGTTCTTTAAACCACCTAACCTGTATTCTTTTGTTAGGGCAGGCCTAGCAAACTAATCCATTATCCTTAGGTCTGTGTACAAGGTTGGCCATTGGCTGGCTTCTGAGATCTTGACTGGTAAACAGTGTTCTATACTCATATCAAAATCTCCATGAAGGTTAAGAGTGGCTCACTTTCCCAAAACCATATGTACAAACATTATTTATGCTCCACACCTGACTTCTTTCTAGCAACCTGGAATCTCTGCATGTTCTAGGCTCAGGGCTCCTATATGACAAGTACCCAATAAAATCTTTGGGTGTTGAATTTCTAATGGGCTTCACTGGGTAGAAACATCACATACATTGCTGGAAGAAAAGTGTGTGTGCTCTGTAAGGCTGCCAGCTGAGTTCTGTGAGTCCTTCTAACAAATCTCTGAACATAGGGGTAGTTGTGGGCAACCATCAACATACCGTGTAACAGCTTAACCAACATAGAAGAATGTGGAGGGAAAGTTGTCTACTTCTGTGTCTCATCCATGGTTAGCCTGGTAGCTTCCACTTTCTCTTCTCTTGGAACATTCACTCTGGGTGATGCCAGAGGCCATGTAACAATTCTAGCCAATCTAAAACCACAACACCGTGAAAAACCTTAAGCTAGTCCACAAGAATCCTATTAAATGTCTACTTCACTTGCTCCTTCAGATAAGGACATTCTCAGCCTGCATCTTACTGAACCCACTTGAAGGGTGCACTCAGTTGAAGCCTCAACTAAGAACAGTCCAAATAAACTCAGTCAATATAAAGAATCATAAACAACAATAAGAAGTTATTGTTTTAGACTGGCAAGCTTTAAAATGGTTTATTAGACAGCAATGGATAATGGAAATATTTTTATTTTTAAGTCTTCAAAAATAAATCGCTTTAAATATGCATTCATAGATAAGAGATCCCTCTTAAAATTCATTCCTACTAGGGAAACATAATGATGGCACTTTGTATTTATTGTTATTATCATATAAATCAATCCCTTAAATATAAAACCATAGTATGATTTTATATTCTAAATTCATCAGCTATCCCTTGGAGAATTTTTTTTTGCCTGCTTATTTCTTCCACTAAGCACTAAAGAGTCATGTTCCAATCTCATAATTATTATTTATATAACTCAACATAAAATTATAAGTTAAATCTAGCTTTATGTGTATTCATCAGTTATCTGGGAGAGAAAACAGATGACCAAATCTGTATTCCTTGTTAGCCCTAGTAAAACTGACATCTGCCACCTCAAATTCAGTCCCTCTGCCTCACTACTACTAAAAAAAATAAACCAAACTAACAAAAAAATAGGAGTTCTTTAATTTCTACATCATGATATCTATTTATTTGAAACATCAGAAAGATAGCAAAAGAGGTAAAAATAAAATATAGAGAATGTTAGAATTAGGAATAATCTTTGATATTGCTTATATTTTTGATATCACTCATGCAACCCATTAATAAATTATGTGGACTCACATTCAGAATGTGTCTAAAATCCTGCCAATGTTTACCTCTCAATTTTCACTACTCCAGTTTAAGCTTCCAAAATTTCTCACCTACAGGAGCCTCGGCTTCCTTCTTCTAACATGTCTGCTTGTGCCTATATCTACACAGATGTCAGAGAAATCAGAGGTTTTTTTTTTTAAGTCTGACTATGTCATTCTTTTCCTCAAAACACTTGAATGGTTTCCTATCTCTTAGGATCCTCTTATAAAGTAGGATCCTGAGTGTTTCCAATGGCCTAAAAGGCCCTTTGTGGTCTGTTTCTCTCTGACCTTCTCTCTTATTACTTGCCTCCCCCTCCATTTTCTCAGCTGCAGCCAAAATGACACTCTTGACTATTGTAAAAAGGCCCAGTGCTCTCTTGCTTGTAGGTTTCTCAGTTCTTGCTCTCAGGCCTCTTCCCACAGACAGATGTGTGGCTTTCTCCCTTTCTTCATTATGCTCTCTCCTAAACTATCCCCCAATCCAAGCGGCCATCCTTGATCATCCTTTTTGAAACAGCAGCAGACTTCAGTTAATTTCTGTCCTCCAGATCCTGTTTCATTTTTCATGATAACATTTATTATCCCTACTTGATGTGTTGTATGTTTGTGTATTTGCTGCCTTTTTCTCTTCACTAGAACCCAAATACCAAGAAAGCAGGAATTTAGTCTGTACAGCTTATATTGAAGCACCAGTGTCTAGAATATTATCACACACATGGTAGGTATTCAATGAATTGGTTTATTAACAAATAGACGGCCTAGTCAAAAAATAGCTAAAAGTCCAAAACAGAAGAGTTGGGGACCTTTCTGTGACATAAAAATGTTTTTAATAATAAGAGAGACCACTACATTCATGAAAAGTGATAATAATAAATATACAAAAAGCCTAAATCTATGCAGGATATGCAGCAGATGGCGTTGTGGAGGCCATGCCAGTACCGGACTCCTCTCTCCTGGTGGCTCCAAGTGTGCTCCTTCCCGCTGTGTTGTTAGGCAAAGTAAACTGATGTTTTAGCAAATAAAGAGAAAACTGTCAACACTGCCCTGTTCATAATGTGGTTTTCCCCAGCATCCAATATGACTGAATGATGTTCCTTTAGTAGAACTCACATTCAGGGGGTTACCAGGTTAACTCATGGCGGGAGGCTTGGGAAATTAAAGAAAAATGTGCCATACTATATTTCTGATAAGAAGATACTATATGTCCTTATGGTAACAGAAACAATGATCTATTTCTCTTTTTTTCCACAAAAAATTTCACTATATTTACTGCTTTTCCCTTAAGACAAACTTATTATGTTTACTTTTTCTCCCTCATAATTAGTGAACTTTTCCATTAATTATATTTTATAAGAGGAATCAGATATATGAGCTTATCTGAATACTCAAGTGTATAAAATAAGTAGCATGGCTTCCAGGAATGAATATTAAACACTATTTTTCACCAAAGTAAAGAATTGATGTTTAAAATGCATTTCTGGTCTTACATTTGGAAATAAAGGATGAGGGGTTGAGTGAAAATATTTCTGCTTCATGTTATTTATAACATCTAGAACTTTCTCATCTTAAACATAGAGGTATTTCTTTCTAAAAATAATAGTTAACACATATACTGCATACTATACATTGTACTCTAAGCATTTCTGTTCCTTAACTTGTTTAACCCCATAAGAGCCTAATGAAGAAATGCGTGTCAGTGTTCCCTTTCACAGGTAGTGAAATCCGGATGTAAGGCCTCAAGGTTGCCCAGCTAAAAATGGCTGAATGCGGATTTGTTTCCAGGCAGTTTCCTAACCAGGCTACGTTGTTTCTAATGTTCCCAACTCTGTTTTCCATTTTCTTAAAAATAAATATTGTTCTTAAAGTAGAGATAAAAGGCCACTTTAGAAACTATAGAAAAAAAAAACCTTTAAAGTGTTATGATTGATTGTTGTACATTTTCTGTTTTTTTCTATATAGTAAATATTTCATACCATTGAGCGCAAACTGTGTGTGTTACTACATGTTACCAAGTCAAGTGGAGTTACTGTCATTTCTCCCCCTAACATTCCAATGTTTCATGACAGGATGTATTTTTCGACACATTATTATTTCTCTATTTCCACCTCCTGTCCCTTGCTTAAACAAGTGACTCTGTGCTTCTTAAAGTGAGATTTGTATCAGGACAGAAGACTCTTTAGATACTTCAGACAATTCCTTTCCTTAATTCTATTTCTAAAAAGTACATTGAGATGATTTTTCCAGACCCTGGCTTATTAAAGGAGAGAGGAATAATATCTGAGGAAACATTGAAGAGTGAGAGTTTTTCTAGTCCAGAGTAAATGATGATTTCTGGGGATGAGGAAAAGTAGTCAAGAGAACTTCAGATTGTATGAAGAGACCCAGTGAGAGGCCAGCACCACTCTGCGACTGCTTCTGGGAAAGAGTCTAGACCTCCCATTGGGTGGCTGCATTGGGTATTCTAAGCACTAGATACACAAACTCATTAGACAGTCTGGGAATTCAAATATCACAGAGAAGCAGCAGTCAATGAATGGACCAAGAAAGGTAATGAGTTATTTTTGTTTACTTTTAGACTTTGAAGATTGGTGAATAGAAAATATACTTCTATTGCCTTTGTATACTTTTGAAGCAAAGTCTAAAGAGAAATAGAGTTAAATTTGTTTCTATCTTGTTGAATTTCTCACAGGACAAGGATAAAAGGGTAACAGAGAAAAATACCTTTTTTAAAAGACATATCTAATGAGAGAAAAGATTTTTGGAGAAAAAGAACAAAATCTAGCAGCCATGTTTCACTGGAGCATAAATAAATTGGAAAATATGTCATAAAAGTGGCTAGCAAAAAGAACATGGCCAAAATAGCATGCATTGTTATAGAGGGATCCGGAATGATGAGCCAGGTTTGGCTTCAAAAGTGCTAGTTCCAAGGATGGATTGAAACTGTCAATATACAAATAAATTAATAGAGCGATGCCACTAAAGAGCAGTAAAATTTGATGCCCCCAAGGCATCTTTGACATGGAGTGTCTGACTGAGCCAGGCATGGGGAGCGAGGAGGTAGGCAATTAGATGGTTAAGAGAAATCAGGGGGAATGCCAGAGAGAAAATGAAGAATATAGTAAAATGGGAAAACTAAATTTAGCAATGTCAACTTGGTTCACTGTTATTTTACAGAAAAACATAAAAATTGCAATTAACAGTTAAGCAGTTGTATTCTCTTTTTTTCAAATCAAAGCCTTAGACAAATGATTGTGAACTTTTATTATTCTATTATGTTTATTTGGTAATGTATTATTCGCACCCAGGCAAAATTAGCTATCCCTTGGCCCTTCCATAATGATGTAGTGGCATACCACAGACCAGTTGTGTATACAGATTAGGTAATGCTAAATACTGTGTTTAAAAAAAAGAGGTTAGCTCTGTTGGTTGAGTGTAGTCCTGCAAAGTGAAACGTCACCCATTTGATTCCGGGTCAGGGCACATGCCTGGGTTGCAGGCAGGGTCTCTGGTTGGGGTGCATGCAAGAGGCAACTGATCAATGTTTCTCTTGTACACTGATGTTTCTCTCCCTTTCTCCTTCTTTTCCCCTCTCTCTAAAAATAAATAAATATAATCTTGAAAAAATAGAGGTTATTCATTTGCCTTCTGTCTCTAAAAGGATGTCCATGACAATAGTCTGCACAAATATATGAAACTGGAATCCTAGAAACTTCTCAGCACCAAGAGTGTGACTAGGAAATCTGTGAGATTATTACTTGCAGTAAAATGTAGAAACTCATGTATTATAAGTCTTCTTCTCTGAAAGGATATACTCAACAGCTTCTGTGGCCCAACACAAGCACAGCAGGGAGTGGTGACAACTGTGGTAAAGTGGCATTCACATGCCCAGCCCTACTCACTTTTGGTCACTCAATTCTACCTGAAAGAGGGGCACACAGTTCCAAGCAATTGTTTAAGACTGGATAGATATTTGCAGAAAACATCCTCATTTTTGAAAGACTAGCTAAGTGATACAAAACACTACAGCAATAGGTTCTAAATGGTAAGTGAAAGCTTAAGAAGTTTAATAGGAGGTTAAATGCTTTGTGGAGAAAACAGAGAAGTAAATATACGGGGCCTGAACTATCTTTCAGTGAGGATCTTGCTTTGTTTAAAAATTAACTTGAAGAATGTTAATAGTGTTGAAAAATACTGCCTTATTGTGGAAAAGAAGCATTTGGTCCCAAACAAGACTGAATTGCCTTGCTTCACCTACCTGTCTGGACTCTTTGGGAGATTCTCTCCAGGATACTACCTAGTTTTTGTCTCCATTTAATTTAATAGATCCTACTGTGGTACTATTGGCCTAATGATTGCCAATTTCTCATCTAACATTCAAGTCAAGAATAAAGATAGATATATTAGCGGGAAGGTAATTAGTAATTATTAGGATATATATGTGTGTATAAATGGATATATATGTGTGTATATATACACATACACACACATATATCTTATTTGAAATATTATGGTTAAAATCAGTTTAATCTGAATGCCATTCTACAGATGATAATTAAAGAAAAGCATTCATTTTGAAAAAAACACTTTAAAGCATTTTCCTCCAACTATTGCATGACTACTTCCAAAAAGATCAAGAAAAAGAATGGAATACATTTCTTTTAGTAACTTAATTACATCTCAGGAGAAAAGAAAGATCAATTCCCTTAATCAACCATCAAAGCTCATCTTTCAGTGGCCTTATTAGAACAGATGGTTACGGAGGGCACTGCTGGCATCACTGTCCTAGAAAAGGAAGCTGAGGGCTTAAAGAGGGTCAGTTTTATATTAATTTGAAAGACCATGCCCTATTCATGGGGAATGAAACAAAACTATTTTTAGTCACATATAATTTTAAACAGAGTTTTAGATGTGAATAAATGATAATATCAGGATTTTTCCTGCTATGGCTATAAGACAACCTTTGTCTTTTATGAGTTAAACAGTTTTCAACATATTTTTACAATTATAATTCACTATAATGCTAAGGTGTATCTCAAAAGAGTTGATATATATTTTGTGTTTTCATAAAAGTAAATATTCAATTATCCATTTACATAATAACAATTTATAATATAAAAATTAAAGAAGCAAATGGAGTTTTATTTTATAATTTTGAACTTTACTTTTAAATACTAATGAGATTTTTTATATATGATAAAATTTTTTGAAAAAATATAAATATCATTCCTTTTACAAAGCAGCAAATTGAGAGGTACTACAACTATATTGGCTATCAAAAGCCAATACTACATATCACAAGCACTTGGAAGTTTTAATTAATGATAAAATCCCTTACACGCATTAATATAGAAACATTATTGATCTCTTAGAACCAACAGGAGAAACTAATTAAAATAGTTATGTTTAAATTAGCTTTATGTCAGCTCATATTAGTCTATATCTCACCTTTTATTTTACCTCTGTTAAAAAATACATTAAGTTTCAAGAAGTGTAGGCATTGTCAATATGTTAAAAAGAGAAAATGGCTTCTGATAATGTTTTGAAAATCCAATTAAAACTTCTGTAAATTTTGTTCCATACACCATAAGATGAAAATAAGTAACACTAAGCTATGAATCATTAATATTTCTCCTTTTGTTGTACATAAAGTAATATTTCTCAATAAATAATATAATTAGAATACTATTCAGTATTTCACAATTTTATTATATAAAATAAGCTTTTAATAATTATTATTATCATTAAGCAAGAAAGTATGCAGAATTAAAAACTAAGATACAGAATGGAATTAATAGGCTTCTATTATATTCACTTTAACAACACAGCAAATATTCACACCAGCCACTGTACTAGGTATAAGCAGTGTGAAGTTGAGTAAGACATAGTCTTCATACAAGAAGGAAAAAAAAAAACAATTTAATAGTAATTACAAAAATCATTAAGGTTATAATGAACCCCAAAACTCACATTTCCCTGTCTTTAAAGCAAACTAAATGTAAATTATTGCACTAAGTGTATCATCCCAACTTTCCAAGTTTTTCTTCACATCCTCATGATCTTAAGGAGTGCCTTTGTTTATAATAGTTCTAATGAAATCCAAATATCCCTGGCACAAATATAAAGTAGATGATCTATAAGTTTTAGCATAAAGAGAAAAATCTAATCTTAAATAAAAACAAAAACAAAAACAAAAACAAAAACATGACTATATGTTTGTAATGTGTAAAGACTCCCAAACTGAAGAATTCTACTAATCATGCTACTTACTTATGTGCATATTTAATTAAATACTTAAAAATATAATGTTTTAGAGGAATAGTTCTATATTTCAATTCTTAAGTTTGATTATTACTTTGTAAAGATTAGATAATTATGATGTAGAGTCATCAATAAAATTTTAACCAGCTAATAAGGGCTGAACATTCATTTTAAGTTCACTGCTTAAAATTCATATGGATAAAAAATTTGAAACTTAAAATTCATGTGACATCAAACTATTACAGTGAAATCACTATATTTTACATGCCAAGCAAACAAAGTGTACCATACAGTATTTATTTCTATTCCAAACCTTTACCATTATTTAGCAACTAGAATGACAATAAAACAAAACAAACCAAATATTTTAACATTTGATATAAAATTATTACAGATTAAAGCAGTTCACTTTATCACCTATGCATAAAACTTCTCTTTTACTATATTTGTTAACTATTTTACTAATATTTATTAACTATCCTAAAACATTATAAATAATTGATTTTGTTTGTCTGTATCTTTTACCTTGAACGGCAATGGCTCTTCCGCAAGAGGACTAACAGGAAGTGAAGCGGTGCTGCTCGCCGGGCTCATATCTGCACTCTGCAAGGAAAACAAATTGGAATGAAGCGACATTTTTTGGAGCTACTTTTATTACTCCTAATTTAGAATATGATCCTTAGTATTGAAATAAAAAATATGGATGTAGGAAAATTCAAATTATTTTTACATAGTGAATCACTTGGAAATAAGAAGTTATCTGAGATATTACTCAAATTATCACCCTGTAGATTGCAAATACATTTTATTAAATACAGTGATCTTCTTTTGTGTTAGAGTAGTATTTAGTATTATAGTTTCTTACTGCATTGTTTACCTTTTCTTTAAAAATAATGCTATATCTGTAATGATTCACCTCTTGCTATTTCCATGTCTTTCAAACTGATTTTTCAAACAGGAATTAATAGTTTTTCTTTCTTTTATGGTGAGCTAAATTATTGTACTCTGTTTTTATTCATTATAAAAAGTATGTCTGCTATTACTACACCACTGTAAAATGAAATATTAAGTTACTAAGATTGTCATATTCATAGAACCTGACATTTTATAACCTTTTTTTACCATATTCTTCTAAATAATCATTTTAAGGACAAAAGGTTTACACAAATATAATAGCATTATTGGAAAGCTGCTAATGCCGTTCTTTTAGTCCTTTGAAAATGTAGTCACTTAAAACTTCTTAAAGAAGAGGATGGCTTGAAAAAAGAAGCTTGTCATTGTTTTTTCCTTAAAGCAAGAAAAGGATTTTCATAATAGGTAGCAACATAGGTTATTTTACTACATACTTAGCTTATTTTCTCAGAGGAATTTTCTATTTAAGTGGATAAGCAAAATGACATTGAACATAATTCACACCTACATTTTCAGCTTATTTTCCAGATGTAGATGCACATAAATACAAGAGATTTTGCAGTAAAGACTAAAACAAAAGTAAGAATTAACCCTGATGGAGATAAGGGAACAAGTTGACAAGCCTGGCTGACTTCAGTTCCAACAAAAGAACAAATTCAAAGGAGGGATGCTGCAACTTCTACAAATGCTTAGACTCTCTATTCAAAACTTATTTTCCTTTTTATTCATTGATGTGTACAATAAACTGGACACATTGAAAATATCAATTAAAGTGAGATTACTTCTGACTGTTTAGTCGAGAAACAATGGTGACTATATGAATCAAGACACTCAACATAATTTTTATATAACATGAACCTACTTTAGAAATTGACATGAGAATATACATTAAGTTCTAAATATCTAAACATCTAAAGGGAGAGGTGAGGAAAAAATTGAACCAGAATTTATGACAAGAAGCTGGAAAATACATGCATCAGATAACTGAGGTGAGTTATTAACTTTAATTTCTAAATGTATTCAGAGCTTTTTGGCCATTTATTTTTTTATCAAACAGGAAATATTCTGAATTGCTGTTTCCATTTTATCACATGGTGTAATGGAGAAACAAAGATTTTCTCTCATATATATGTATGAGAAACACACACACACACACAGATATATATGAGGTATACACACGAGAGTGGTATCCATCACCCCACGATGTTCCCTTATTCAACAGGCAACACTGAACACTATATGCTGTATCACTGTAAGTTAGTTTTGCCTTCCTTTTATTTCACATAAACAGAAATGTACAAGTTATTTTGGGTCCAGCTTCTTTTGCTCAGCAAAATGATTTTGAGATTCGTCCTATCCTGAAGCATTTTGCTGTGCCAGAAAGTGAGGAAGTGCTCAAAAGATAAAAGGATAAAACATGCCAAAGAGATAAAGGAGTAAATTTGAAAGAGTTCTCAATTGCAAAAGATGAAACACTTTGAGCAACAAAATAAATAACATAGTATCAGAGTATACTGAAAGTATAAAACAAAAAAAGTCATGAATTCATACTTAAATATGTGACCAAATAAATAAATAATTGGGAAAAAGATATAAATCTCTCTTACAGAGCATTCCAAATAATTTATGTAGGCACTCCCCATCTTCAGGAAATGAGGCTTCATATCCTACCCCCACCCCTAGGCTGTGTTTACTGACCGATTTCCAAAGAGTAGTGTATGGAAAGGAGGGAGAGGTAACTCCTCTGTGGAGAAACCCTGACAGCACGACCGCAACAAATGATCATACAAATAGCATGATATAGTGTGGTGTGAAGGGTAATTCCCTCCTGTGGTCTTCCTACAAAAAATCAATTAACTCAGTCTAATCATTAGAAAAATATTGGACAAACCCAAATTAGAATGTTTTTGAAAAAAATTGACCAAAGCCAAATTCATAAAAAACGCAGGAAATCTGAAAAATATGAGATTATATTTCTAAGGTAACATGGTGACTAAATATAATGTGTAATCTTGGATAAAATCCTGGAATAACAAAAAGGACATTAGGGGAGATTGGTGACATCAAAATAAGTTGCTGAGTTTAGTTCATACCCATGTACCAATACTGGGCCTTAGTTGTGACAAACTTCCTCTGCTGAGATAGGATGGTCACAACAGAGGAAGCTGGGTGACGGGTGTACAAGAGTCCTCTGTATTATCTCAGCAACTTTTCTATAAATCTGAAACTTTTAAATATCATAAAAAGACTATTTTAAAATACTCTTCATAGCAATATCACCAGCTTTTTTTTTTAGGATTATAATACATGGCTGTCATTTTACTGATAGCTTCTACGCTTTCATCAGGGCTTTTGTAACTTCCACAAAATAAACTTTGACAGACCATTTTATTGAGGTACATAACCTCTCTACCAAAGAATTTTTAATCTTCTATGAAGATCTTATGGAAAAGCTGATGCTAATTTCTTTTTTTGCATGCCTTTATGTTCCACTTAGGAATGTTGAAGAAAGCTTCAGCCATATAAAGTGATGTATATCTGGGTACTCTTAAGGTGGTTGGTAAAGTGAGTTTCCATCATTAATATTAACTGAATGCCATAACTCTCCAGCACAGATCCATTCATTATACCTCCCCTGAAAGCACAACTAATGGATCTGTCCTATGGGATTAAAATTTATTTATAAGGATTTCTTGAAGTGAAACATGATCAATTGAGTTCACATCTGTTGAGTACATAGATTTGAGTGTAAGTAAAATATTTTAATTTTTTTAAACATTAGGGTAAATTTTATAAAGTAAGTTTCTAGGTATAATAAAATGGTCACCTAAATGTATTAACTCTAATTTGAACATGAATTCTTATAGGTCTAAAATTATATAAAAATATACCACATGTTAATAGTATTTGCTTTTTTAATAATCAATGGTGTTACTATTGATAAAGTACTTAGGATAACTAAATTTCTATAGTTAAACGGGCTACTTTTCTTGAAAATGTTTCCTTCAAATGTGTCAATTTTTTGTGAAAACTTATTCATTTATTCATTCAGCCATTCAATAACTCTGAATATACATTAGGCTTCCATGTCCATAGGTGTTTTCTCATGATTCATCCCACTTGTAAGACACGATTGTCCCAGGAAATCAGTAACAAAGGGAATTCAGAACATCTAATCACGGTACAAGAAGACATTCCTTATGTATTAGTGGGTGGGCTGTTGAGCAGAATCTGTGTCCTTCATAAGGTATGTCTTACAGAAGACAATAAGCCGAAAGCCCCAGGCTTCTGCAATCCAGAATGCTGACCACTGAATGTCAGCCCACCTCCATGAGGAACCTGTTAGCCATGGGGAAGCTGATTTCACTCATTCCATTCCTCAAGTGGTATATGTTTCATGCTTCCTTGTTCATTGTTTTGGCAGTAAAGTAAAATTGGAGTAACGGTAAACAGTTCAATATCTAAATCAGGATGAGCTCTTTGTACTAGTCAAACTCAACAACCTTACTGGTTTATGTCACATCTTTTATCAGTTCTGTTTTCTCTAAATGAAAATTTCGAGAAACATATTTCATTATAATATGTTCTTATATTTGGTATCTGCTGCTTTGCTTTTCTGGTATCTAATTCCTTTCACCACTAACAAAATTTGAATTTTCCTTTGGGAAATGATTTCTCCTAAACTCTCAATCCACTTGTGTTGAGTAGTGCTGACCCAACATCCTTGAATAGGTGTGGGCATGTAGCAAAGTCCCAGATCTCCTTTCCTATAGGACACAAAAAGGAGCTAGACATTTCTAGCTAGACATTCCTAAAGGACACAGGAGCTAGATCATTTAAATGAAGTTCAAATATGGGAACTGTGTTGGAATTTTGAGAAAGAGATGCTCTCATGCAGCTAATGTTGCTAAGGTCAAAGAATATGTTTTTATCTGATTTGCCAGATGTAACCAAGTACACGGACCATCCCTAGGAAAAAAATCCAACACAGAGCCAATCAAGAAATGGAGAAAATGTTTGAGTCCTAAGTACATATTTGACATCCTGGTAATTGAGCTCTATATATGGTCAAATAATTTTTACGAAACAGTGTGCCTGAGATTTAAGCATCCTCTGATATAGGAATAAGCCCTATAGTTGGGAAATTGCAAGTTACAGAAACTAAAATTTGAAATTGCCTGACACAAGCAGAGTAGAGAGCCAGAATAGTAGAGAGCTGCTACTACACAGCAGAAGTGTCACTGCTTCTAAGCTGTGATGTTACCAATATTTATAATAGCAAAATAATTTACAGAATTATTTTTAAAATTTTGGGGGATTCAGTTATATACTTCTGCATTTGGAACTCCATGTTTTGGTTCAAAAGATACCTGATTATAAGAATGTATTTACTTATTTTTTACAATTTAGTATGTATTTTAAAATTTACTTTTGACTAGTTAACACACTCACAGTTTTACAGGGAAATCATTTCCCTTCTATTCCTAGTCCCCAGACATCTGAAAGGCCTCTAATTTTATCAATTTATTGTATGACCTTCCATAGATATTGTATGTACTCATATATAATAGAAACACATACACAGATATATACATATATAATAATTTATTCTTTTCTTTTGTATATAAAAGATAACATATTATACACACAGTTCCCATATTTGAACTTCATTTAAATGATCTGGCTCCTGTGCCTTTTTGTGTCCAATAGGAAAGGGGATCCGGGACTTTGCTGCATGCCCACACCTATTCAAGGATGTTGGGTCAGCACTACTCAACACAAATGGATTGAGAGTTTAGGAGAAATCATTCCCCAAAGGAAAATTCAAATTTTGTTAGTGGTAAAATGGATTAGATACTGGAAAGGCAGAGCAGCAGATGTCAAATTACCATGTATTTACATATAATGAGTTTCTTCATTCTTTTATATTGCTTTATAGTATCCCACTTTATGTCTGAGTTATAATATAGTTAATCTGTGTTGCAGTTCTGTTCTTTAGCTTCTACAAACAAAGCTGAAATAAATAATCTTACATTATATGCATGTTTATCTACAAAACAATATGTTAGAGTTGGAATTACTGGGCTAAAGATATATTCAATTGTGATTTTGAGTGCTTTTATCAAAATGTCCTGCATGGAAGTTTTATTTATACACCCACCTAAGGCTTAAAAGTAAATATTTTCCCACAGCCTCATGTATTCTCTACTTCAAAATGCCTTTAGTGCAGATCCACAAGATAAACAAAAGCTCTTTTTGAAGTTTACCTTCCTAAGATCACAGAGGTTTTAAAAATGATGTCTTTTCAAAATTTCTTTTGTATGATTTCAATAATCTAAGATAGTTGAAAGAAACAATATCCCTGGCTCAGTGTTCAGTTAGTTTTGCTCTTTGCTCTATTCTGATTTTGTGATCAATTCCAATTACTTCTCTCATTTCTTTCCTGTTTTGTCATTAAATCAAAGCTAAACCAAAGCTGTGACCAAACCCCACCATAGCCTGAATCATTGGGCTATTGCAACAAAACAAACCGACTCATTCCTTCAGGGTGAATCCCACAGGAGAAATCAGAAATTGATTCTTACTTTGAAGGTTTCAGAAATTCAATTATATCAATTCTCAGAGGGATGAGTAATTTTGCACAATGATTCAGAATAACTAAATGAATAGCAGACAGTACTTTTTCAGATATGGGCTGGCATGGTAACTAATAATGAAAACTAAACTTGTCACAAGAACTCAGGGTGGCAATCTGTTTAAGTTCTTCCCTTTGGTGTGAAGAACTACCATAAAGTTAGAACAAGTAACTGGCTGCTCTCAAAATGTGCTTTTGTCATGCAATGGTAAATGTACAAAGAAATACAAATAATTTAGAACCTAAGCACTTTTTTTTTCTTTGAACAGTGCTATAGATTCACCATGGTGACAAAATTAATATCTCATTCATGTATTTAAACAAATTTAAAAATCAACTACAAAAAGCACAATTACTTCATACCAGGCATACCACAGCATTCTTAAGAAGAGAAATAACTAATCTTATTAACAATATTTTTGATTTAATCTTTATTGTATTTGTTTCATTACCATTTAGTCCCCTTAACTCCCCTCCTGCCAGCAGTCACCACCCTGTTCTCCATGTCCACGAGTCCCTTTACCTTTTCGCTTGTTTCTCCATCCCCTCACCTCCCCCAACCCACTGGCTGTCATCTGCTTTTGTTCATGGTCTTACTGGCCCTCTCAACAGTGACTAAACATATTCATTTTACTTTCCTTTGGTTTGCTTCAATTTTAGGAAACTTCAGTTTCTACTTTTGTATCCAAATTCAGGGATTTCATATTTGAACCTTAAAGTCCCCATATCATTCCTCCAAGTTATGCAGATAGTACCAGGCAGATTCTTTCTTTAGCTCACTAACTATTTCTTCCAAGGAGAAAAATTCTGTCTCTGATTCCTACTCTCTGAGTTTGTATCCAAAATAAATGCTACTGAATCATTTTATGTTTCGGTCTATGACTTAAATCTCCATTATCCTTCTGTCTGTTTATTTTCTCAAACATTCGTGGTATATTCTGCTACTTTGAAGAAGTTCAAATTATAATCTCATTTAATAACAACATTTAACAGACAATATTGAGAACCTACCACAAACCAGATTCTGTGAAGGTGTATGTTTAATAAAAACCATTCTTCCCTCTAATTATTTTAAATTCATTAGGAGAGTCAAGAAACTATGGAAAAGTACAAAAAAATTAAAAGGATAAATGGATAAATAAAAACTCACATATCAAAAGATAATTACTGATAAAATATCTGTGCATTTTTCCTAGTGTTCTTCCGTGCAATGTAATTGAATGGAATTAATGTACATTATATATCATAAATTTTATCTAAACTATATTTTCAGGATTTTTCTCACATTAAATATTTTCCTTTGATGTGATTCATGATTAATACATACAATTCCATCATATAAGTATAGGTTTATTCATCTTGTCAGGCTCTTAACTTTAGACATTTTTATATTGCCAATTGTTCTTTACAATAATGATCTGATAATATTTTTAAAACATATCTGTGATTATTTATTTTAATACATTTAAGAATTATAAGGCCTCAGTTATAAAATATGCATATAATTAGCTGACTTCACATATACTAATAAATTTTCCTCGAAGGCTAATGTACTGATCTTTATGCCCACTTGAGAAGTTTCAGAGTTGTCAATTCACTGTAACTTCAATAGGTAGAAAGAAATATACCAGGCTATTTAGTAGTCTGTGATTTACCAATTCGTTATTAGGGGAAAATATATTCTTAAATTTCATTCAAATAAATCTTAACTGAATAGAGAGCTAAATATAAAAACCTAAAAGAAACACCTGAAAATATAGGTAAGCATATTTCAATTATCATAGAATGGGGAGGATTTTTCTAAATATAAACCTAAATAAATCATAAAGTCAAATAGTGACCTATATGTCTATGTTGAATTTTCTGCATATTAAAAATATAAAATTATAGAGCAAATAAAATATTTGTAAAATTTTGAAGGTTGATGAGAACACTTGTTCCTCATTCCTGGTGTTTCACGTAGAAGGGGCTCTGCTAGTGTCACATTCTCCGTTCCTCTGTCTAGCAGGGAAAGGATCCCTTTTCTTGCTGATAAATTTGGCATGGATGAATTTGGTGTGCTTGGCTCAGCTCAGTCCTTTATTTTGCTAGGAAAATCATCACATGCAGAGAACATGTGTGCTCTTTAACAGCTATTCAGTTGGCTTTTCACTGCCAAGGTCTGAGTAAGAGTTCAAACTTCAGATCCTGAGTTGAACTTGGAAGGCTGTCTCCTGTTTCTGGAGACTTCTCACATAGGCAGGAAGCTATTTTTACATTCTTTTGATTCTTAAGTGATGCCTTGTAGGGGGAATGGGCCTCAGCAAAGCCTCTGGGTCTCAACAACCTCAGAAAGACAGAAGCCAGGCATAGTCTCAGCCAAGACACAGATGCCAGGACCTTGGGAGTTTCGAGCTGCTGCTGGTTGACTTTCAACTACACAGAGCGGCTTTTCACTAGCAGATTTGTCTGCTGTAGTATTGAACTGGAAGGAAGGGTGTCTTTCCATTCATGATCTTAAGTGTTGGTGGATAGGATAATGTTCACAGCTTTTAAACTAAATGACAGCTGAATTGTGTGTCTGCTACAGAGTCTTTAAATTCTGAGTGTAGGTCCAAGTGCTTAAAACTGGATATGTTGCCTGAGGCATGTGGCTTCTAGAATGGCCTCTAATGCTTTTTCCATTTGTACTCTTTTGTAATACCCTTCCCTTACGTGTGAGCTGGATTTTGTAACTCACTTATAGTGAAAAATTTGTGGCAAGGGCTAGGTTAAAAAGAGACTAGAGGACAAATGTGGAAGCTGAAAGACCACTTAGAAGAACGACATGAGCTTTGAGTCAAAGGTACTCAGGGGGAGGAAAGGGAGCAAGCAGAAAATAATGAGGAGGAGCAAGAAGGGCCGTTTCGCCCTGGCTGGCGTAGCTCAGTGGATTGAGCGTGGGCTGGGAACCAAAGTGTCCCAGGTTCAATTCCCAGCCAGGGTACATTCTTGGGTTGCAGGCCATAACCCCCAGCAACCGCACATTGATGTTTCTCTCTCTCTCTCTGTCTCCCTCCCTTCCCTCTCTAAAAATAAATAAATAAAATCTTTAAAAAAAAAAAAAAAGAAGGGCCGTTTCTTCTCTGGGCACTATGACATGAGGGGCGTGGTCAAGAAAACTGCCACCCATTAGCTATGATACCTGGAATCTAAAAATATTTTACCTAAAAATTTATTTCAAAAGCCCTACCAAAGACAGAAGTTTAGCACCTTACTGTAGTAAATGTATCTACAATCAAATTAAATAATTTACAACAAATAAAACCAAATGAGTGAATGAGCAGTATGAATAGAAAGTATTAACTTCAATTTTACACAAATTGTCTACATTTAGTTTTGCTCTAATATATACTCCAATCTTTATGAGGGCAACATACAGTTTTCCTCTTTTTACACACTTCATTTGCTCAAACGCCCTCAAAGTATCGAGGTACTTTGTATTATTTTCTAAAATCTGCCCAATCCTAACAGCCAAATCCTGATTAACAATGGTGTCATCCCTCCTACTGTGCCTGAATCACAGCTGTGAAGGGCAACTTTAGATTTTGATTTTCTTGTTGTTTTTTTAAATAATTTAATTCACTTCATGAAAAAGGCAATTCTGAGGTGGGATACATATACTGGTGTACAGTAGCCACCTGGCCAGGCTCAGGGCTGATTGTGTTCATCGCTTCCCAAAGGGATTAACAGCTCACCAAAGCATATATATATATATATATATATATATATATATATATATATTTTAACTGAAACCTGAACAATCAGTAGCTACAGAAAGAAATATTATCTACACTTAAGCAGAACCTCTCAAATGTACCACCACCATTGATCCCTTAGCACCAGGAATGTGAGTCCAGGAAAAGCCCAACAGAACCTTCCAGACTTCCCCACTGATGTCCTAAACTGCCCCCACCCCTTTTGATTAAGTGGATATACAGGCCTTTATTTCTGGTTATTCAGGGAGTTACTCATTACTGGGAAGCTCTGCATGCATAGTAAACTTTTCTTCTGTTAATCTGTCTATTGTCAGTTAATTTGAGGGACCCAGAACAGTCAGTCCTAATTAGTAGAGAAGTTTTCCTCCCCAAGCTTCTGAAATTCATGTTCAGCTACATCACATTAAGAGTTTAAAAATAGCCATGGAAAGATTATTATGTATGACACAGAAATTGGCAAATTACAAATCAGGGTTTTTTTAGTTTCATTTTATTTTGTTTAATTTGGAGAGCTTATTTTTAACCACTTACCTGCATACCACTGGACACATTCAATACAGACAGTCACTACACTTTAGGAGAAGGAGATTTAATTTTTTTTATTTTTATTTCTTCACTTTATAGAAAGAAATAATCACAAAATGCATGGGGAAGGTCAATTTCTAAATAAGGGTTTGTATTGCAAACTCCATCATTTTTCAAGTTTCCATTTTTCAAGTATCAGGGAATAAAGACCTGATTCAAAATATTGTAACTCTTTTCTGTACTCACTCCCCCCAGCTCCAATCCTTCCCACACCCCAACATCAGGCTGATCTTTCTGAAACATGGTTCTTCATGCCTCTTCTTTGCTAAAAGATTTCATTATTTCACTTAGAAACGTGAATGAATTCCACACTCTTCAGGCAGGCATTCAGGTCTCTCAAGCTACGAATAAATTTATCTTTTTATTTCATCTCTACTGAGTCCAATTCTCAAGACAAAATATTACCTGTTTCCAACAATCCCTTTCGCCATAATACCTCTTCCTCAACTTTACTCCCTTTCAGTCACTTCTCCATCAGAAAATTTGGAAATGTCCTTTTCAATACCTTAATGTCAAAATCTGATCCAACATTTACATAGCCTACTTTTCCTGAAAACATCCCCAATGCCTTCAACAGCAAGCAAAAATGCAATTCTCTGAACTCCTGCAGTGCATTACCTGTACCTCTTCTGGGCTCTTATAATATTTTGACTTCTTATATTTTTATACATAATATATTTTCTTTCTACATTTCAAGCTCCCTGTGGGTAGTATACTTATTTTACATATGTATTCCTCGGAGTAAAGAGCAAAAATACTTTCATGTAACCGACACTGGAACAAATAACTGTAAATCAAAAGTTCTTCTTTTATAAAATCTTCCTTCAGACATCCTTATTTACCACCAGGATGGAAAATTATTAAGTCAAGTGAATGAATGAATGAATGAATGAATGTTGAACTTCCTCATGTCTTTTGAAAGACTTCCTGAAAAGTAAAGATTTGTATAAGTAGCAAATAAATGGAATAGAATGATGGGGGGAGAGTTGTATCTTAATAAAAGAATAAGTAAGAATCCATATTTCCTTCTGGATTACTTTAGAAGATAAATAAAATAGGATATATAACAAATAATTTTGTTTCATTCCTGTCTGTTGAATTATTTATTTTTCCCTGTGCTTTTAATCTATGTCAATATTTAGAGTATATTTTGAAATACTGTTTATTATTTTGTTGAATAACCTAATCAGAAAGAGAAAAATTTAAGAGCCTTATAGAATTCTGTTCCTTATCTACCTTCTGACACTTCTCATCCTAAACTTTACAATACTGTACAGGATCCTAGAAATTATGAGGCAGAACACTTAATCACCTGACATCCTCTATTAAAGCTCTATTAAAATGCAAGAAATATTCAACGTCATGAAAAGCAGGGACCTACAGTCAAGATCGCTCTACACAACAAAGCTATCATTTCAAATCGAAGGGAGATAAAGAGTTTCCCAGACAAGAAAAAATGAAAGGAGTTCATCATCGCCAAACCATTATACAATGAAATGTTAAAGGGACTTATTTAAGAAAAAGATCAAAACTATGAACAATTAAATGGTAATAAATACTTATCAAAAATTGAATCTAAAAAACGAATTAAGTGACAAGAAGAACAGAGATGGAATCATGGATACAGAGAGCTGTTTTGATAGTTGCCAGATGGGAGGGGCTTGTGTGGAGGGGGGAGAGGACTAAGAAGTACAAATAAGTGGTTACAGAACAGCCATGGGATGATGTAAAGTACAGTATAGGAAATGGAGTAGCCAAAGAACCTATGCACGACCCATGGACATGAACAAAGTTGTGGGGATTGCCTGAGGGAGTGGAGGGTGCAGGGTGGAAGGGGGTAAAGGGGGAAAATTGGGACAACTGTAATAGCATAATCAATAAGATATAATTTTAAAAGAATGCTCATTTGGATCCCACCACAAAGATTCTGACTCAGTAGAACAATATTAGAGTCTGCCAATCAGTGTATTCTTTTTTCGGACGATCTGTAGTTTCACTTTGAGAAACATGGCTGTGCAAGTAAGGACCTGTTATTATTTGCCTCATAAGTCCATTGGTCTCTTAGTTCTTCTTTTTTTTAAGATTTTATTTATTTATTTTTAGAGAGGGAAGGGAGGGAGAGAAAGAGAGAGAAATATCAATGTGTGGTTGCTGGGGGTTATGGCCTGCAACCCAGGCATGTACCCTGGCTGGGAATCGAACCTGCGACACTTTGGTTTGCAGCCCATGCTCAATCCACTGAGCTATACCAGCCAGGGTGGTCTCTTAGTTCTTTGCCCTTAAAAAATCTCTTCTCTTATTCCAGAAAGCTCTTTAGTTGTTCCCACTCCCTCAATCCCTCAATTTCCTCTTCTATCACTGTGCATTCCTTATGCAGCATATTCTTACTTATCTCTCAAATTGTAATTCAGCATTATTTCTCTGCTACAATTCTAGCCGATGTATTACACCTCTTTTTTTCTAGCAAGATTCAGGCTGGTCAGTTTTAATCTCAGTTTAGCGAATGATTAATTATATAACTTTAGGCAGTTACATATACCCTTTGGGCAGCTTTCCTATTCTTAAAATGGTGATGACAATAAAACCCACTCTTATAGGGTTACTGGGTGGAGTAAAAGAGGTAAAACTAATAGAACCAGAACTGGTACACCTACAGTGCTAAGCACTAGTTTCTAGCTATTCTCATGCTGTACTGAAATTATTTGTTCTTGCGTCTGTTTGCTACAAATGCGAGCCACCTTGAGGATACATTCATGTGTTTTTCACTTTTGTACAATAGAAACTACCACCATTATTCAATTGGGGTTTATTCCACAGTTTATTATTATGAATTTAATTGATCACTTTTTAAAAAAAAAAGAAGTGGTTAAACTACCTTTGAAAGCTCTTGTTTTGGGAAGTCTAGCTTAACAGGACTTCAGTAGTTTTAGAAAAATTAGCAGTTTCTCAATTAATTTTATCCACAGTAAAATACCCAGCTTGTTAGAAGATACATCTCATTATCCAAATTGATAAATACATAAAAAATACAATGAGTCATTTGTATGAATAATTGTTGAATTTGGAACTGCTTGGCAGGAACAAAACAATTAATATGAATGACTGTACGCAAATTTGGCCATAAAACTCGGTGCACATTATCTGCAGACATTATCCACCCTGACTGTAGTACACTTTTTTTTTAAAATTAACATGAAATAAAAAATAAAATCAGCATGATACTAACCCACCTCAGTGTTCACTACCTATACACTAGATAGTTGGATATAAAATATATATTAGGGGGAAGTAATCAATGAATTATTAAAAAGAGTAATTATTTACAGAAAGTGCATCATTTGTTAATTTAAAAATTCATAATTGGATGAATTTAACTTATATTGAGGAATTCATTTACTCTCCTTGGTTGCTTATATCTTGTCTGATAATTTTTCTAAATAATCAATCTTAAGATCACAATCATATAATACCAAAGCTTGCACTCAATAAATACAAATTTTTTATATAATAATATGAAGAAAAATCCCTTGAAAAATTATACATATCAGTACCAGGATATACAAATACAGATATTTGGTTAAATGCAATCAATAAATGAAATAGAACAGAATATACTGATGAAAAGAGAGTGTTTTCCCTTCTCAGATTCATACATTGTTGAGATTCACTTAAACGAGCTTATGGGACGAGGGCAAATCTCACGTGAACCTGGATAATCACAACTGCTTTGCCTTTACACTTCCCTCGTACGGAAATAAGAGGTTTAATTCCATTCCTTATCTTTTTCTAGATCTAATGATACTTCAAATAACAACATCTACCCAAAGAGTAAGCTAATAAGGAGGAAATAAATTAAGAATAGTAAACTAATCCATTTCACCTGCAAGTTTTAGAACTTTTACATAGTGTCTTATAAATTGTGCAAAAGTGAAATATTATTACTTAATAATAATAGGTAAATGATTTTGTTTATAAACTAATTCCCTATAATTCCTTATTGTACTAAATCCATTTTTAAAAATTCCTTACTCTCACAAGTCACAAAATTCCTCATTTAGCTAGATCTTCTGTTTATAATTGATGCACTTCTCAGTTTCACATTTTTGAGGCATTTATTCAAAGCACTGTGTCCTTGAATTTAACATTTTAATTTATTTTTTAATTATGTATCTTTTAGTTCCATAATGGTTGCCAAAGTATATAGAGATCAAAAATTCCAGATTGGCCAAAAAACAAAACAAACAAACAAAGAACCCCAACATTTTTTGCTTTCCAATCCCAGCTTTTTCTCTACATGCCCTCTGAAAACAAAATAAGGCAACAATGACCAAAAAAAAAGTACATGTTAATAATAAATTGTAGTCATTGGCATTCAGATTTGATAGCACAGTTAATTATTTTTGTAATTTCCAAACATCTTTTCTTCTCTATAAATTTGAGGTTTGTGGCCAGTGTTTTAAGAACTCAGTGTTTAAATTGGTTTCATAATTTAAAATGCACACACATCAAGTGCTGAGAAAATGCCCAATCTACTGGCTTAATGGAACTTTTTATACTGAAGGGAGCATTTGGCAGAGGTTGCCACATTTAATAAGGGCTCTGTCTCTTTGTTAGACTGAAAAAAAGATTTTGAGAGTTACTCCCAGCTCTGGAAATTTTCTTGAGGAAACAAAAACCAAACAAACATGAAGCTATTTTTCATGCCCCAAAAGAATAGAACAGTTTGAGACATTAGGTTTGTCTTCAGAACAAAACATTCCACTGGAACGGAAAGCTAGAATGAACCTGAAAGAACTATACTGAAGCTTTCTTTCCTACTTTCTATTGTCCTTTTCTCTCAGTGCAACAGGGAAAGTTACCACCATACCACAGACTAAACAAATTAGCTGTCTACCAAACAGCTAATTAAATGACTATTCACTCAAGTTCTATAGTTTTCACAAAGATTCATGAAGTTCCTAACACTTGTAAAATGTTTCTACCAGGGAAAGAAATAAGCTGTCTACTTAATCACTAAAATGGTAAGGCTACAACTTTGGTACATTAGGATTGAGTATTACTAGAATGAAAAGTAGTTAGCAAAATTCTTTATTAAGATAGATTTTCATAATTACTGCTATTTCTATTCAACAAGAATAATATTGCAATATGGGGATTTGTTGATATTTATTGACTCCTGGTCTATGGTCTTTACATATGACAATAGCTACTACTCTCAGGTGGTTTGCCCTGATTAAAATTTTTAGGGAAAACATAAATTTCTAAATTGCCATGAAACTTTCATTGTCATGGAAGAATTTTTCAGTTTTTAACATGTGTGCCCTTGCTTTGACAACTAAATTATAAACTGAAGGATAGGAACTCCTTCTCTCTCTCCTTCCCTCCTTCGTCTCCTCACTCCTTTCCTTCCTTCCTTCCTTCCTTCCTGCCTTATTAGCAAAGAGTAAAGTATTAACTCCCCATAGTATCTAATATTGTGGAATGCATTAGATACTTAGGTAATTGGCTTTGATGTATCTTTGGTAGCATAACTTCAGACTATCACAAAAATTAGAGAACTTGTAAATAATTTAGATTCAAAATCTTACTTTATAAGAAACTGAAGCCTGGAGAGTTTTCCAGAGGTTATACAATAATTAGTTGCAAAATTTGACAAAACCAAGTCTTACATCTGATTATCACCTGAACAGTGAATTATTACTAAGACATTTTTCCAAAGTCACCAAGACTACCCCCTTTTTGTCATTTGTTCACAATCTTCTCCTCCTTATCACTTCAATGAAAATTCCCTTGACTGATCTCTTCCTCTTAACATATTTCCTTTCCTGAACGAAATATATATTGAGTTCTACAGTTACTGTTCTTCATAGCCTAGGAAATCCAACTCCAACTTGTAGCTGGGAAAGAGTAAATGGGAACATATGAATCTGAGGAAATGATTATTATAAC